>NC_056750.1:254501816-254734316 GCF_019279795.1 Protopterus annectens | reverse complement strand
AACAAATTACTGACCTTACTTCTCCTTTTCAGAAAGAGAAACAAGTTGAATCACAACTTGCCATTAAATCTCAGATATTTTGACTAGTTATGAAACAAAACATTTCTTTGCACACAGAGAATAACTTTGATTAAATCTTTTCAAAATATTTGTTGCTTCTTGGAAATGCAAAAACTATATTTAAAAAGATTAATAATGAAATAAAATGATGAGAGAAAAAAAACATAGAACAGATCATTTGTTTTTTAGTCTCTTCTTCTTCTCTGAAGTCTTCCACAAAGTTTCAGTTGCCAGTCTCTTTAATGAAGGACTAGCCCATTCCATTTCTTCTATTTTATCCAAAATCTTATTTTTTGATAAACAGTAAGGCAGAGTCTAAGTCATCGAAAATTTTAGGACCATCAGGAAGGAAGATTTTAAGCTTGGCAGGAAACAGAAGGTATGTTTTAAACTGTGCTTTTTAAGCTCCCTTATTAGTGGCAGAAAAACTTTTCTTTTAGCTATTACCATGGAAGAATAGTCATTGTCAAAACGCACAGTTGTCTCATTAATCTTAACAGGAGCTTTAGCCCAAGCAGATTTAAGAACCATCTCTTTATCAAAAGATGATAGAAATCTAACTATAACTGATCTAGGATAGTTTTTGTTAGAGTTAGTATTAGCTATAGATCTATGTGCTCTTTCGATACCAAAAGAGAATGCTTCTGGTAAGTCTAAAGTTTTAGGGAGCCATGTTGTTAAAAAAGAAGTAATATTGTTACCTTCAATATTTTCTGGCAGTCCAAAAATCCTAATGTTATTGCGCCTAGATCTATTTTCCAGGTCATCCAGCTTTGTTTGTAAATGTGTATTTTGTTTCAGCAGAAACTCAATGTTGATTTCCTCTTCTTGTATTCTATTTTCCATGTCATTCACAGCTTCTTCTATGCCTGTCATCTGGATCTTCTGTTGTTGCAGGTCTATATGTAACAAGTCTATTTGTTTTGTAGTTTTTTCTATGAAGGTGTCTATTTTAGTATCCATTTTATCCATCTTAGCAGTAAGTTGCTGGATTATAATTATCAGAGACTGAAGTTCTTTCTTGATGCTGGAGTCTTGAGAATTTGTCTTACTGGAACTCATTTCAGACTGATAAACTGACAGGAAAATTTCCAAAGTGATTTCTGACAGGAATATTGTTAAGATTTCCTTTCTTTTTTAGATATAGTTCAAGAACTATATAAAACAAACATATTTAGAAAGAAAATTACTTCAAAAATTAATTTTTTAAGTAATTAATTCCTGTCAGTGTAATGAAATTGGTGGAGCTGAAGAAATCTGCTGCTATCCTGTGTTCATCCTTGGCCACGCCCCCTGGAAATGTATATTATGTGACCGTCTGACAAGTGGCATAACAAGGGAGAGATGTCTTTGTGATATAACCATCCTGACATGAACAATGGAGAGAACATCTGTCAGGGATGTTATATGCAGTAGGGGTCAGGTGCATATTGTGAAGCTGTGCAAAATGAGTTGCCTGAATATGACTGCACTGTCAGCAGAGGTCTCCACCAAGTGGGACACATAGTTTCAGGTTCATGGTCAAAAGTAAACAGAAGCACAAACAATCATGGACAATATCAGAATAATACCACCAGTAATCCTATGTCTGTGACACAACATATCTGATTATGAGTGATCACAGATTGTAATGCATGAACACACTTGTACAACTATTACGAGATGTCAGCAATCTGTGAGGGTAACATCTACTGTGGGTACTAGGAGGGACACTGTTATACCTATATGTGACATTAAGATCAATCCAGGCTAGTTGACAGGTCTGCATGGCATATATATGGCACAATCCACATTGTCACAAATGTAACCCATGCCATCAATGTTGTAAATCAGCTATGTATTTACTGTGTGCATCATCAGAACAGGTATCACACATGCATCTGGTATAACACCTACATGAGGGTTACACATCATCAGACAGTAATGTTTATACAACAAAAAGAATACCTAGGTATGGCCAATAAGATGTGTGTGAGCTCACTGTGGCAAAGGTGGTACACTTGATTTACTCATCCCTGGAAGATGTGTAGGGAGGTACATCAAGCAGGGTGCATTGTACTCAGTTATTGGTGTGATGAAAGCTGTGAACTATGGACATATAATGGCCATTGATGTGGATGTCCTGCACATACTCAGGAGTTGTGTTACATACAAGGAAGTAGTCTCCATTGTGGGCACATGCTGGTGAATGTTCCACATACCATCTGCCTAAGTACACAGGTCACATACCAATTGGTCTGCTCACAGGGGTGCAATGTCTACATTATCATTGGTTTGTGCATTTGTTTTCATGACTTACCTCTCTGGACTATATGAAGAAACACAACACAAGACTGAACTGTCAGATTATGTGTCATGGGAAAGTATAACCTTAGCCCTAAGCAGCATTCTAGCTTCACCCAGGATGATGCCACAATATAAATAAAATTGATGGACTTCAATAACTGGCTTAGCTTCTGGTGTCAGTCCAGGGGGATCCAGTATCTCTCAGCCTTGGCTTACATGGTTGACAAGCCACACCTCTTTGCCAGAGATGGTCTGAACTTGTGTCCTCTAGGCTGTCGGATATTGGCAAAGGCACTTGCCTCCCCCATAGTGCCTCTGTTAGGCAATGTGAAAGCAACAAAATTTCCTACATAGCAACATCCACTGTAGGCAAACTCAAAGTTCTGCTGATTGTTACTAGGACACTAAACATGAAGCTGCACTGGAGGAAATGGCCAACCTGCTAGCTGACAGATTTGGTGCAAACATCAAACCCCTGGCCCCCCAGGCCATACTCCACAACATACCTGACACCAGTCTCCTGACTAGTGTCTCTAGACTTCAGGTCATATCTGCATTCTTCAAGGCTGAAAACCTCAATAGTACCAGATAACATCCCATGTTGCTTACTAAATAATATAAAACAGGACCTAGTAAACCAAATTAGTGTCCTCTTAAACCATAGCCTGAGAACTGGTTTTATTCCAGTGGAATGGAAGACAGCAGTGCTAATCCCCTTTCACAAGGGGGGGGGGGCTTAACTGACCATGGGAACTATATCTGCAAGGCCATGGAAAAATCATCATGGACCATTTAACAAGGACATAGGTAAGCTTTAAACTCTAGACCCAATCCAATTTGGCTTCATTCAGGGTAGATCATGCTTATTAAACCTAGTAGACTTCTTTGGGAAAGTCACCAAAGCCCTGGATGAAGGTAAGATAGTGCATATCACCTATCTTATCTGGCCAAGGGTTTTGACACAATTCCCCACTCAGGTACCATTGAGAAACTCTCCCAGGTGGGAATTAACCCTTACATCACTAGATGGATAGCCAATTGGCTCAATGACAGAACACATACTGTCAAACTTGGTGACTTAACCTCTACCAGTAGAGCCATCACCAGTGGCGTACCCCAAGAATCTGTGCCGGGCCCTTTACTGTTCAGAATCTATTTCTCAGAAGTCCAGGCTAAAATATACAGTCTTTGGCTTACCAAGTTTGCTAATGATTGCAAATTAGGTGCAATCATTGAGTCCACCAATGATGTAAACATATTACAGGACCGGATAACACAAACAAATGATTGGTGCCAAAACCACACTGTCTGAGAATAAACACAAAAAAGTGCCATTATTTTTGCTTTTTGCAAAGTGGAATTCCCTGCTAATTATAGTATAACAACACCCCAGAGCTCAAACTCAGTGGTGCAAGACCTGAGAACACAGGTAGTTAGCAATCACGGTTGTAAGGAAAGCGTTCTACTTCGTGCATTTCATAAATCAGGCCATCGTATCCAGGTCTGAGGTTGTTATAACACCACTGTACTCGACCATCATCAGAACACTAATAGAGTACAATGCTCCATTCTGCATGTACCTCACCAGACAGCTGCAGCAGCTAGAAAGACCACAGGGGTTTCTCAACATGAAAATACAGGGCCTACAAACCATGCCATGATGTATGTGGATGGACTGAAAGCCCTGTTACTGTACTTTGTATCATATAGGATGAGGTGACTTGTGCTGCACATCCGTAAATCTAATAGCACAAAAGTCACACACTCTAGGGATCGTAACAATGCCTGTGACATTAATAGAACATGCTTGAGAGACAGCTATAGCTGATTACATCAGCACAGTCTGGTGAGAGGAAGATAGTAATACCAGTGTCCAACATGCTGGTATAAAATGCTCTCTCTAATGCCAGGCAAGTGTACAAACACACACACACACACACACACACAGACACACCAGTTGACTGCATCCTACCTAAGTACACCAACTAAAGACATCTGTATGTAATGCAGGTGCTACAGCACAAGTCTGAATTACAGAGTGTCATCAACATTGTCTGGTGAGAGGAAGATGATATTAGCAGTATCCCACCTGCTGATGTACAATGTTCTCTCTAATGACACACACACACACACACACACACACACACACACACACACACACACACACACACACACACACACACACACACACACACACCACTACAGTGACAACAGAACCCCTACCTATCTAAGTACACTGACTACAGACCTCATATTTAAGGCAAGTGGCAGAGCACAAGTTTAACTTGGAGAGTGTCGGACAACACTTTATAAGTGATGACATCAGCAACGTCTGGTGAGAGGAAGATGGCATTAGCAATATCCCACATGCTGGTGTAAAATGCTCTCTCTAACATCAAGCAAGTGCACAAACACATGCACAGATACCAGATGACTGCAGTGAGAACAGTACCCCTACCTATCTAAGTACACAGACTACAGAACTCAGTACTTTATGCAAGTGCCACGGCACAAGACTGCAGGACAATTTATAGTGGATGACATCAGCATGGGATGTTTGTGAGAAGATATTGGGAGGCCTGTCTGAAATGGATAGCTAGCCATGTACACCTCTCAAGATATTAAAGTTCTGTATGTTACCAGATTAATGAGTGTACAAAGTGTAGTATTTACTATCATGATTCCAATGTGCAGGTATACTTTAAGAGACAGCTTTACAAACTATATGCAAACATCTGTGTTACTACAACTACTGGAAAATCTGAATGTGCATTGTCATTATAAAGATGCGCATGATGTATGAGAAAGCATTTGTTATTTATTTCTGTAGGGTAACTGATATATTTGTGAACAAGTACTGAGAGACCAAGTTTGCAGTGAATATTGGGAGGTAACAGATGGCTCCAATGTAAATATGTGTTCTGTTCTTAAAAAGTGCCATCCTCTTATTTGTGTTTTTGCATGCACTTACATGGACAATAAACATAAGTAATACATGCTAATGTAAACTTTCAATAGCAAACCACCGAGAAACTGGTATGCATAATCGATAGAAAAGTGTTTTTACATTTGAGATCCCACATACGTGAAGGTACTCACTAGAAGACTACCAAAAGATCAGAGAACTCTCAAATGTAAACCACTTGCACACACTGCTATGCAAATAGAAACCATTACACATAATAACACATACACCAGTGTCTCAGCAAATAAGTCTCTAAGGCAAAACACCTCAAAACTTTATGTCCTGGTCATAGATGACTACAAAGTGAGACACACAGATGTCTGCCTCACCAGGCTGGACAAGGAGAAGGTCACATTCAGCTGCCTGTCAGGTGCCAGGATCCATCAAATCACACATGCACTCAAATCACTCAACAACAAATACCGTTATGACTCTGTCATAGTCCATGTTGGGTTGAATGACTTGAGATGTACTTCGATGGACTATATGAAGAGAGACATGATTGAACTCTGAGATTATATGTCCCAGGCAGGTATGACCCTATCCCTAAGCAGTATTCTACCTTCACCCAGGAAGACACCACAATATAAACAAAAAATGATCAACTTCAACAATTCTCTTAGTTTGTGGTGTTAGTCCAAGGAGATCCAGTACCAGTCAGCCTGGGAAGACATGGTTGACAGGCCATGCTGTTTTGCCAGAGATGGTCTGCACCTGTCTCCTCTATGCTTTCAGATACTGGCAAAAGTGCTTGCCTCCCCATAGTGCCTTTTTAGACAATGTCAAAACAACAAAATTTCCAGCATAACAAAATCCACTTGAGACAAACTCAAGGTTCTGCTACTTAATGCTAGGAGTCTAAACATGAAACTGCACTCCCTGGAAGCACTCCTCACCTTGGAGGATGCTGAAGTCTGTGCAGTCACTTAGACATGGTTCAAGGCCACAGAGAGCAGCCCGGCTGTGCAAGGCTAGAATGCCTTCCACACATTCAGACCTCAAAATGAGCATGAAAGAACCAAAGGTAGAGCTCTATCCAACTTCATTAAAGCAAAGTGCATCTTAAGACTGGTCAAACAGTATGACTCTCTCAAACTACTCCATGTCCAATTAACTATAGGTAAAATACCCTACCACATCATTGTTAGCTACAGGTCCCCCATGAACCATGACAAGCACACCACCTACCTGGATTTACAGGGGTCACTTGCCATACAGCCCAACACCTTAGTCATGGGAGATTTCAACTATCCTTCCATCAACTAGGTGACATTCATGAGCATGAACATGCTCGCCCAGAGGTTCCTGGACTTTGTCGATACAAATGCTCTGGAGAAGATAGTCTACACCCTCACAAGAGGCTCAAATGTCCTAGGCATAGTCCTGATCAACATGGAGGGTCACTAAACTTCCCCTGTGTGATGCCCTCCCTGGTAAGGTCAAACCATAACTCAGTCTTGTTCAAAGTAACTATTGAACCTGTCACCACCACAGGAGCAAAAAAACTAAAAAACTTGTTCCAAGGCAAACTACAGCTTACTAAGCATTGGTATAAAAAGGTTTATACCCCCCTACAATCACAGACAACAATGACTCCCATGCAGAGGTGTACACAAATGCCCTGTATAAACACAAGCAACTGTATAGACTTGGCTGTACCTGACCGTATTCAAACCAGGTCCTCCCGAAAAAACAGGCCACCCTGGTGTACCTCAAGTAAAAACAGGTAATATAACAAAAGGAAGAAAATGATGTTGGAGAACAAGAAGGAACTGACTCAGCAAAGGAAGAACTCCCTCCACAGCTAGAGCAAGCAAATCAAAAATCTTGTAAAGTACTCTAAAGCTAATTACGAAGATAAAATAATATCTCTAGTCAAGGATAATCATAAGGCATTTTTTAACTATGCCCAAAATCTAAAAGGGAATGCCTAGCTATGTGCCAAACTGGTAGCAGATGGTACCACTCATACTATACTGGAGGAAATTGCCAACCTGTTGGCTGACAGGTTTCGCACAAACTTCAGCCCCCTGTCCCCACAAACCATACCCAAAAGCATGCCTGACACCAGTTCTCTGACTAGTATCTCTAGAGATCAGGTCATATGTGTGGTCTCCAAGGCCAAAAACACAGACTTAGTGGGACCAGATAATATCAAAGGTTGCTTATTAAGCAGTCTAATACAGGACCTACTTGGTGCCCTCTTTAACCATAGCCTGAGAACTGGCTTTGTTCCAGCAGAGTGGAGAACAGCAACAGTAATCCCCTTGCACAAAGGGGGAACATCATCTGACCCTGTGAACTATAGACATGTAAGTATAACCAGCCTCATCTGCAAGGCCATGGAAAGAATCATCATGGACATTATCAACAAGGACATAAGTGACCTTCAAACTCTAGACCCAGCCCAGTTTGGTTTTGTTAAGGGTAGATCATGCTTATTAAACCCAGTAGACTTTTTTGAGAAAGTCATGAAAGCTCTGGATGAAGGTAAGACAGTAAATACTGCTTATCTTGACCTAGCCAAGGCTTTTGACACAATCCCGCACTCAGGTATCATTGAGAAATACTCCCAGCTGCGGATTAGCCCTTACATCACTAGATGTGCAGCCAATTGGCTCACAGACAGAGCACATACTGTCAAAGCTGGTGACTCCACCTCTATCAGTTGACCTGTCATCTGTAATGTACCACAGGGATCTGTGCTAGGCCCTTTACTGTTTGGAATCTACTTCTCAGAAGCCCAGGCTAAAGTGGATGGCCTGTGTCTTACAAAGTTCACTAATGATTGCAAATTGGGTGCAATCATTGAGTCCCCCAATGATGTTAACATATTACAAGAGGGGCTAACACAGACAAATGACTGATGCCAAAACCATGGTCTAAAACTAAATGGGAAAAAAGTACATTATTATCCCCTTTGCCAAAGTAGAATTCCATGCTAATTACAGCACTAACATCACCTCCCTAAGTTCAAACCCAGTGGTGAGAGAACTGGGAACACAGGTAGATAGCAATCTGAACTTCAACCACTAAGTCTTCACAGTGGTAAGGAAAGCCTTCTATGTTGTGCATCTCATGAGAAAGGGCATTGCATCCAGGTCTAAGGATGTTATAACTCCCCTGTACTCAGTCCTTATCAGACTATTAATAGAGTACAATGCTCCCTTCTTCATGTACCTCACCAGACACCTGCAGCAGCTAGAGAGACCACAGAGGTTTCTCACCAAGAAAATATAGAGCCTCCAAACCATGACTTACATGGATAAACTGAAAGACCTGTCACTGCATATCTGCAATCAAATGGATTAATAGTTACTCACTCTAGGGATCTTAACCTAACTATGACAATAACAGAACATGCTGGAGAGACAGATATACCTCCCAGAGATTACTGCTATTGTGGAATAAACTTCCAATTCACATGAAGCAGAGCTCTTCACTGACCTTATTCAAGTGTAACCTGGACAAATGGATGGGAGATCACAAATTCACCCCGGGGATAGGGGTAATCAGTGTTTATCATAGACTCACTCTGTGAATTACATCTATCTAACCAAGGACAATTGAGGCAACTCGAGATTAACATGGCTAGGTTTGTAAGAGCTCTAGGACTGCTAGCCTCATAATCTCCTATGAACCTATGAATATTTATACTGCTTTTCTTGTTTGTGAGTAGTTAAGCAGCGACCAAACGCGAGCCTCATTGATAAAATTATGAGATCTTTATAGTGAGTGTATGAAACACATCTGCTGCTTAGATGACTCTCTGGCAGTAGGTGTAAATGTGTTGACACATTTATTTTGGAGCCCAGGTGATACAGGGTTCAGATACAGGTGTATCTAATAGTTTTTAATGCATATTTATACTGCAATGACATAATTCTTTATTCTGCATTCACTGCATGTTACCTTAGCACAGTGGGTATGGCATTGCGTGGAGGGAAAAGAACCATTGAAGAGCCATTCACCATCGCTTGGCATTGTTGCATGATGCCAAGCTCCGTGCAAACACAGCGGTCAAAAGGGCTCTGTAGCTTTTTTTTTTTTTACTTGTGTGTGATTCTATTTTTTGACCAGATTGAAGGTGTTAAAGTGGGGTAGATAGGAAAGTGGTGAAATAGGAGGCAAGCAGGGGGAAGAACAAAGGGAAACCAATATAGGAATGCAGAGGAGTGAGGTAGGAAAGAACCATGACTATCCACTTCAACATTGTAAAATGAAAATATGTACAGAATAACAGCTGAATTTAGACTGTCACCTCAACAAAGAGGGGTGACAACAAAGCAATCATGTTGTATAGCCAATTAGAATAATTAAGTGTGTCAAAAAGACGTGTGTGAAATGGAGAGCGATGTATGGAATTTTTTTTTTTTTTTTTGTGGTACGGGTGCCCATTTTTTTTTACTTCATTAAGAGACGAATGTTCAGTAAGGGACATATATGTTTCTGGGTCAGGTAAGTAGGGTAGGTGAAGAAGCAGATGCAAACAAACAGTACAAACAAGACAAGACTCGGGGATGGTGAGGAGCAAAAATGGTTGTGGACACTATAATTGGGGTTAGGGAGGGGACAGCAGATGCCCATGCCCATCAAACTTGAGGACAGGGAGAATCTAGTCCTCACCCACAGAACTGTCATCACTGTCCCCTTACTCCATTGGCTGTTGGAGTGCTTGATCTCTTCTGCTATAGACCATAAGGGAGAGCAGGCTCTCCATCCAGTGTAGGTGTACATCAGAGGTGCTGTGCACAACCCTACCCACAAATTCTGGCATCTCCTGGTGGGTGATAATATCCCCACCTCTGCCAATTCTCTTGGAGGGTACCACAGCATCAGCTGCCGGGGTAGTGCTACCTGAGGGTACAGGTAGTGCAGGGGCACCAGAGGCAGTACTGCCAGGTTGGGTCCCAGATGTGGTGGACATCGGTGCCAGAACCAATGGAGTGTGTCAGGCTGAGCCACAGGGGTTGGCCTATCTCCCTGTGCTGTAAAGCATTTAGTGATTTGTCAGAAATGGATAACATGGAAACATTTAAATGGTACATAGAAAAAAAAAAAGAGATAAGGGTTGAGGTGAGAGAAAAAAAAAGACATAAAATTAGTACCATCATATGTGACATACAATGCATTATTACAATAATAAAAGTATTTTATCTGAGCTTTTACATTTAAATATACTTCTTAACAACTACAAACTATAATTAAGGATTGCTCAAAGTAATCTTTGCAATGTGTAGATATTGCACATATGCTTTGTCCTATTATACAGATTACGTTAACAGCAGGGCATTTATGCCACTTGTGTAGAGATTAATGTAATATTTTTAAAGGATTGTACTATTTTATACTTGTCACTTTTAGTGTTTGAACCCACAACTTCTGACTACAGTCTTATACAGTGGCAGATCCAGGAATTTGCAAAAGGGGGGGCACAGTCAGGTTAGTTGACTACTAGGTGAAAGCGGGACAATAGGTTTCATGGTTGTGAAAAGATTAGCTTAAGAAGCTCTGACATCACGTGTGGAAAGACATCAATGAAAGATACAGCGATTCCTCAAACAGATAAAACATTATCTTGCAGAAAAAATGCAACATTGAGAAAAAATAGTATACACACACATTCAAAAGAATTCCCTTTATAAACTTAGCACAAAATAGTTTTGTAAAGTGTATTTCCCCTATTCTAACCATGGTAACCCCACATGCAGCATATTTACTGTATTCCCAGCTAGAAGAGTTATTCAAAGCAAATGGTAAGGCTTTGGCTCTCAAAAGTAGAAAACTGACAGTTTAGAAATAAAAACAATGCTTCTTTTTTTTCAAAAGAGGTACCAGAAAAATTATGACAAGAAGAATTACTTTGCGTCCAAGGCATAAAACAGACAGGGGAGCCTGCAGGTTGTTTGCAGGGGGTGCAAACCTAGAGCCCTCCCTATGCAACACACACACACACACACACACACACACACACACACACACACACGCATGCATGCACACGCACACACACGCGCACACGCACACACACACACAGCCATTCCAGTGTCCCATTACTTGGCTATTTCTCCACAGTTGCTATAAACACTGTTCAACACTCTGTGTGAATACTGTTTTGTGCTTTACTTCTACAATGACTACAGGTATTTGGATTTAGTTTACAGCTTTTATTTCAAATTTTATAGCACAAACACTGATAGACATTTGCTAAACAAAGCAATAGTCTTACAATGAAAACAGACTTAATATTAAAGATTCTGCACCTTTGAAACAGCATTCACTGAAACAGCATTGAAATCCACAAAGAAAATGTATCTGCACAGTGGCATGTTAAGTTTACCTTTGGACTGTTTTCAACCCATAGGCCCCTTGCACACATTTTTAGGAGCATGCAAAAGTTCTTTGATTCACCTTCCTGATTTTATTAATTATAATATATATCTCTTGAATAATACAGCACCACTTGTTAAAGTGTGTTTTAAATTTATAGTTTTGAACATTTTTCCAGTAAGCACTGAAACAAAACATACAAACCAATAATGACAAGCTGCCCAATTCAGAACATTTCAACCATAAAAGGCCACTCAAACTTTTGTCATTCCACCAATATCAGTCAATATACACAATCTCTGCCGAAGTACAAGTCATCTGAATAACTCCACATTAAAGATATCTGAAACTAATGAAGAGGTTGTTGCTAGAAAACAACTGCACATTTCAGTGTTTCATCTACAAATTCAGTGCCTGCTGCCCTCAAAGAATAAACTGCCTATGTTACATTAAAAAATGGTAAGCTAGTATATTGCAATAGAGAATGGGTGGCAAGCTGAAAAACATGTTCATAGTTACTAGGTATCTAATCCAAAGGAGGACATCCTCAGGACTGCAGCACCCCGCCCCCTTAAAATACAAATCTACAGCCCTCTATACCAAGATGAAAATTTGCTACCTGCTGTGCTACTAACACTGCTTTAGAAATTCATACCACAATAGTGATACAATTTGCTAAATAAAATTGCACATTTTAAGCAGACTTAGCATGATCGACAGTAAACTTCTCTTCCCTTGAAGCTTACACACACACACACACACACACACAACACACACACACACACACACACACACACACACACACACACACACACACACACACACACACACACACACACACACACACACACACACACACACACACACACACACACACACACACACCTCAGCCTCTTAGTGCAAGAAATCTGGACAAAGCCTAAAATAAATAGGAACAGATTAAAAATATTGCTCTCATAAACTTAGAAAATTGCTAGAAAAACAGGATTTGTGTTAGTATGCATTTTTCTAATTGATATGACATCTAAAACTCAAATGGCTGTTACTTATCAACTTCAATCCTTTTTAGGAGGAATATGGGGGAAAATCTGGACATTCTGCAGAAACCTGGACAGCTGAGAGATATACTACCTCTGTCTTACACACACACACACACACACACACACACACACACACGCACGCACACACACACACACACGCACACAATACCTCTCAAATCTCTTTGCAAAACAAATATGGACAAAGCCTGTTATAATACTGGGGACAAAGACCCAAAACTAGGAACAAATTTAGAAAGTTGCTAGAATAACATCATTTGGGTTTGAATGCATTTTCTAAAGGACATGAAGTCTGAAACTCAAATACATTTATTTAGTAACTTTAATCCTCACCTCATTCCAGTGATTTGTCAAAAACAGAATTTTTGAGGAACAGACCAAAAAGATAAGGCAAAAATCTTGACATTCTGTGAAAGTCTGTAAAGTTGAAAGGTATGGCACACACATACAACCCCCACCTCCTTAGAAAGTGGCTAGAACAAGAAGGTTTGCATTACTATGTATTTTATGAGGATATGAAGTCTAAAACTCAGATGTCTGCCATTATTTTCTGACTTCAGTCCTCAATGATTTGCCAGAAAAAACATCATTTTTATGACAAACTGGAAAAATCTGAATTGCAAGGTATGACCCTCCCCCTTACACACTCCTACTTCTTACACACACAGAGACAGTACAGTTGTGTACACTTACCATAAAATTAGATGTTCGAGTGTATTCACTGTTGCAGTCATTACATTTGGGTTATCTGCCTGCAGGTAGCCCTCAGCTGGCCTGAATACCAGAGTCTTGGATTCCTGCATCGGATGCTGTCTCTTCTTCCATGACGTCAGCTCGTCAGGGGTATAAAACATGCAGCCGATGCCATTACATCAGTTTTTCTTGCCCCAGATGTCAGGTGCCCCCACAAAGGGAAGCAATTATATGTTATGTTACACCTCCATTAAAAAGCAAATACACCAGAAAGCTTAAAACAAGAAGCAAAGGTAGAGCCAAGAGAAGTCAGGGGGCTGGTGGGAGGGTAACCAGGACTGCAACAGTGAATACACTCGAACATCTACATTTATGGTAAGTGTACACAACTGTACTATGTTCTTCATGTTTCACTGTTGCATCATTACATTTGGGTTGATTCCCAAAGCTAAGGAAGGGAGGAGGAAGTTAGAGAGCATTAGGGCCAGCTATTAAGCCCTACAAAACTGCAGTGGCAAAACCAGCTCTGGATTTAGAAAAAATAGGCATGTGGTAATGCTTGGTGAAGTTATGTACAGAGCTCCAAGTAGCAGCCTCTATGATGTCCCTGGTAGGGACCCCTCTGAGAAAGACTATAGAGGTAGATGCAGCCTTGGTGGAATGTAATCTTATTCCATGTAGGGTAGGTTTTCCATGGTGCTTATAGCAGAAATTAATGCAATGGGCTATCCATTTAGAAATGGTTTGCTTTGAAATGGCCTTCCCCTCTGCCCCTGCAGCAAAGCCAACTAACAGTTGCTCAGATTTTCTGAGAGGCTTAGTCCTGTACAAATAAAATCTCAGTTGTCTGTGCACGTCCAAAGAGTGCAGAATTCGTTCTCCTTTGTTTTGTGGATTCGGGAAAAAAGTAGGCAAATGAATGGACTGATTTAGGGATACACTAGACACCACCTTGGGCATAAAGGAAGGACTGGTCCTAAGGGAAACCCTGTCTGCATGGAAGATAATGAAGGGCTCCACTGCCATGAGGGCCTGTAATTCAGACACTCTTCTTGCTAAAGTGATGGCTAGAAGGCAGGCTGTTTTCCAAGAAAGGAATTTCAACTCTGCAGTTGCAGCTGGTTCAAATGGAGGGAGAGTGAGCTTTTCCAATAGAAAGTTAAGGTCCCAGGCTGGAGTAGGGGCTCACCTGGGGGGTCTTAAATTTTTAGCCCCTCTGAGGAATTGCTTTAACAGCGGGTGAGAGAAGGGGGGTAGTTCAGTATTATAATGTCCTGAAATTGCAGAGGCATGAATTTTAATTGACGAGAAGGCTAAGCCCTTGTGGAGCATTTCTGTTAAGTACTGAAAAATATGAGGTAAGCTGGGCACTGTAGTGCCCATACCCTGAGTCTGGCTCCAGGAGCAGTATCTTTTCCACTTTTCAGCATAGGATTTTCTAGTACTAGGCCTCCTTGCTTCCAGAATGACATCCAGCACCTGCTTACTGAGGGATGCTTTTGGAGAGCTCAAGGAATTAGCCAGGCCGTAAGGTTCAGGGTTTGAAGCTGAGGGTGCAGATTCTGGCCTGCCTGCTGGGACAACAGGGAAGGTGTCTGAGGTAGGTGTCATGGATCCAGCAATATCATGCTGTGTAACAGAGGGTGCCAGTGCTGGCGGGGCCAGTCTGGTGTAATAAGTATTGTCCTGGGTTTGTCCTGTTTGATCTTTAGCAGAACCTTCGAGAGGAGAGGCAGAGGGGGAAAGGCATAAACTGAGAGGCTTTCCCAGATAAAGGACAGGGCATCCACTTTCCAAGCTTGACTGTGGGAAGTTCTTGTGCAGAATTTGTCCAATTGGTAGTTCTGGGTGGAGGTAAACAGGTCTATCTCTGGAGTCCCCCATTTGTTCCTCAAGAGGTTGAATATTTTTGGCTCCAGTTTCCATTTGTGTGGGTCCATGAGATTTCTTCTTAGGTCATCTGCCAGTGAATTTAGCTTGCCTGGCAGGAAATGAGCTTGTAGGTGCACTTGGTAGCTCAAGGCTGTGTTCCACAGAGCCAGGGCTAGTATGCATAGAGGGTATGAGTGGGTTCCCCCCTGCTTGTTTATGTACCACATAACTGTGGTGTTGTCTGTCTTTACCAATAATTGTCCTGGAAGGATGTGGTCTTTGAAGGCTGTCAGGGAATTCTGTACAGATAACATTTCTTTTTGGTTGATATGCAGGTGCATCTGACTCAGGTTCCATTTACTCTGAATGCACTGCCCTGCCAAGTGAGCCCCCCATGCATAGTCTGGTGCATCTGTTGTTAGGGTTTGGGCAGTAGGGGCAGATTGAAAGGGACCCCCTTGTTGTGGTGGCAGGCCTCTGCCCACCAAAGGAACTCTGTCTTTATACAAGGATTGATAGAAATCATTAATTCCAGGTCCTGAGAATGTGACACCATAGGCTTTTTAGATACCATTGTAGTTTCCCCATATGCAGTCTTGCACATGGAATTAGTAGAATGCAAGAGGCCATGAACCCCAGGGCTTGCAAAATTTTCCTTACAGATAGCTGGGTCTTTGTGGCCAGTAGTTTGAAGTAGGTTGTCAAATAAACTTGTTTCTCTGGCGTAAGGTAAGCCATCTGGGAAGTTGTGTTCAAGCTTGCTCCCAGGAATGCAATCTGTTGGCAGGGTACTAGATGAGATTTCTTTTCATTCATGGTGTACCCCAGCAAGGTTAGAAGTTTCTTTACGAATGCCAGATGTTTTAATAGCATGTCCTTGCTTTTTGCCTGAATCATATAATCGTCCAGGTAAGGGTATATTTGAATATTTCTCTGCCTGCAAAATGCAATGGCTGGAGCTAGACACTTTGTGAATACCCTGGGCACAGTAGATAAGCCAAAGGGAAGTGCAGAGAACTGATAGTGCATGGAGCCTGCCCTGAAGCGTAGGTATTTCCTGCAAGATTCCCTTATTGGAATGTGCAGGTAACCTTCCTTTAAGTCTAAGGTTGCCAACCAGGCATCTTTGCCTAGCATAGGAAGCAGCTGTTGAAGTGTTAGCATTATGAATTTTGGGATTACCAAAAAGGTGTTTAGAATAGAGAGGTCCAGGATAGGATGGCAGGAACTGTCTTTTCTGGGTACCAGGAAATGTCTTGAATAAAAATGTTGTACCCTTTCTTCTTCTGGGACAGGTTGAATAGCCCTGATATGTAGAAGAGAGAGATCCTGTTGTTGGGCCTCTGCCCACTGATTTGGGGGTAGGTCTGGCCAACCATTTGGGGTTGGTAGGGAGTGGAAGTGGAATCTGTATCCTTGGAAAACTATATTTAAAACCCATTTGTCCTGGGTAATGAGATCCCAGTTTTTTGCATGCAGGGTGAGCTTTCCTCCTAAGGGAGCAGGCAGTTGAGCAGGGCTAGGAAGGGTTAAGGTTAAGTCATTGTAACATTTTTCCGTAGGGGGGTGTCTTACTACTTCCTGTTTTGGAAGTGGGAGCCCCCCACTGCCTAGGCCTGTGTGTAGCCTGAGACTGTAACCTAGGTGGTCTGCTGTTCCTGGGTTTGGACTGAGACGGCCTGGAAGAGACTGGAAAGGACCAGTTCTTTGAAGGCCAATGCCTACTAAATCTGGGAGGCTGTACTTGCAGGAAATCTTTAACAGTTTGCATAGATCTAGCTTTTTCCTCCATCTTTTTGAGGACTTCTTCTGCTTTGTTGCCAAACAGGCGGTCTTGGTTTAAGGGAGCATCCAGTAATTTAGCTTTAACATGATCTGGCAAATTTTGCTCCTTAAGCCAAGCATGCCTTCTAAGTACAGACCCAGTGACAGCAGCCCTGCAAGATGCTTCTAAAGAGTCAAAACCACATTGCAAAGTATGTTTACCAACTTGTTCAGCAGAATGCATTAAATCCTGTAATTCTTTATGTTCAGCACAGTCAGGAATCAGCATCATTTTCTGTTTAAGTAGTCCCATAATACACTGCTGATATATGAAACTGGCAATTTAAGGCCCTAATGGCTAAAGTAGCAGAAGTGTATACCTTCTTGCCCCATCTGTCCAAGGCCCTAGAATCTCTATCAGAGGGGGTAGGATTTTTGGCAGCAGTAGCCTTAATGCCCTTTGGTCCTTGAGAAATGGTCTCTGGATCCACAGTAGGATTCATGAAGAGGAACTTGTGAGAGTCAGGTACTCTGTAATACCTGTCAGGTTTCCTGGGAGCTGGAGGTAAAATGCCTGGGGACAGGCTAGATTCCAAGAAGGCATCATCTACAATGTCCAGAACAGGAGGTATAGCCACAGGCCTGTGTTGAGGGAGGAGTAAGAATTCCCTAACCCTCTTTTTGGAGTCAGAGTAATCCTGGCTTTCCCAGCAGAAATGCTCCCTAAGACTGTGCAAGGTTTCACCAAAAGAAAAATCTTCTGGCGGGGAAACAGATGGAATGGAATCCTCTGCATCAGAATCCTCATAGGTAGATAAGGGCAAATCCTGGTAATCAGAAGAAACAAATCCTGATCAGAAGAATTAGAAGGAAAATCTGTTCTAGGTCTCTTAGAGGGGGAAGGCTGGCTTCCCCTAATTAAATTAATAAGGTCTTCAGCCTTTCTAAGCATTTGTTTTTTAGGCATATGGGCCTGACCATGCAGTTTGGAAGTCGGTTTTCTAGGCCTGGGTCGAGTTTTAGGCCTGGATGAAAAAGATGGCATTGGTTTAAAATGCAAATCTGTAGGCCTGAATACACCCTCAGAAGCCAGTGCCTACACAGCGGCTCTGGACCCATCCAAGGTAGAGACATCTGCAGGTTCCATAGTCGAAGAAGCATCTCGCGGTATACCAGATTCCAACTGGGTCTCAGTAGAGGCCTGCAAATCTGAAGTAGCGGGTATCAGTGGCTGCGAAAGCACCTCACTGAGTACCGGCAAACTGGCGACTAGCTTAATGGAAGCGTCATCAGCAGTTTTGGACCTATGCGGTCTTTGTCTTTATCCTTACATTTTTTCGGAATATCAGTAGTTGGATGGCTTACCGAAGCCATTTCTGGATAATTAAACTGAGTACCTAAATAATTTGCTGCGAAAATAGACCGATGATGAATAGTTCGGGGGTTGAGTAAGGCACAAAACCAACAGCGAGGGATATCGTGGTCTGGGCCTAAGCAAGGAATGCAGTACGAATGAAAATCTTTATGAGGTATTTGCTTTCCATGGGTAAGACAATTGTTAACTTTTACTGACATCGGTTAAGAGCAAGAGAAAGGATCCCCAATGGGGTACTTAGCTTTTTTCGAAGGATTCGGTTCTGAAACTCAAAAACGAAAATTTCAGGAGTCGGCCGAAAGGCACTTGCAAACTGCTTCTGCTTCGGGCACCACGTGGCAAGAAATACTGATGTAATGGCATCGGCTGCATGTTTTATACCCCTGACGACCTGACGTCATGGAAGAAGAGACAGCATCTGACGCAGGAATCCAAGACTCTGGTATTCAGGCCGGCTGAGGGCTACCTGCAGGCAGATAACCCAAATGTAATGACTGCAACAGTGAAACACGAAGAATATCTACTGCTTCTTACACACACAACACACACACACAAACCTACCTACTTCTTACACACACACACACACACACACACACACACACACACACACACACACACACACCCACAGACCTACCTAAGTCTTACACACACACACACACACACACACACACACACACACACACACACACACACACACACACAGACCTACCTACTTCTTACACACACACACACACACACACACACACACACACACACACACACACACACACACACACACAAACACAAACACAGACCTACCTACTTCTTACACACTCACACACTCCCATACACAGACCTACCTACATGTTATACACACACGCATACACACACACACACACACACACACACACACACACACACACACACACACCTACCTACTTCTTACACACACACGCACACACACAGACCTACCTACTTCTTACACACACACAGACCTACCTACTACTTACACACACACACTCCATAACATCTGTGCAACTAAGCGTACTCACCTCCCTCCCTTACAAGTCTGTGCAGCTAAGCATACTAACTTTCCTTTCATACTTCACAATGGCTGTGCAGCTAAGCATATTTGTTATGTACACTTACTTCATAATGTAATCATCCATGTAAGCACAGTTCTCCATGAAAAAGCAATTTTAAATAGCGTGTGCGGACAGGCTGCATGCATGCATGGTGTATGAAATCTAACACAGTGACCAAGCTAAAGGTGTGGTAGGGTCTGTTCATAGGACAGGGACAGAGAGCATCAGTAGATTGTTACTGCTACTGCCCCTTGGTAAGCACAGGCAGTCAGTAAATGGTTGGTGAGCTTTCTGGCTGGTGTTTTGTGAGGAGGAGGCAGCTTGGGGGAAGAGTGCTGGCAGCATTGTGTGTGTTTCTTTCCATCCTATGTCTTGGCATCCTCCTTTGCTGGTATTCGGCTGGGAGCTGCTGCTACAGATCAAGAGGTAACTTGGAAGTTGGGCTGGTTTGCCACACTATGATGAGTGCAGCAAACTGAAAGCAGAAAGAGAGACTTTAGTACAGCACAGACTCGACTGGAACCACCAGGATGGTTAGAATGCAATGCAAAAAACAATGTATTTTTTATTGTAATTAAAAGAAATTTAATCTCCCAGCCAGCCCGTTCCAGGGCGGGCACCCTTGAAAAGAGATATGATGATGAAGATCCTGCCCCAAACCCAAATAGCCGGTAACTGCTGAGAATGTGATCGTTTATTTGAACGCTCAAAATATTAAGCTGCAATAGTAAGTGTACCGCCGAATGCTTCAATAAAAATAAAATTATTACCTTAGCAGAGCACATTCAAAGTTTTGGTATACTTGAAAGTCATGGAAACTAGACACTCTCTTCGGTTTATTACACAGCTCATCAACACGTCTAAATTACAGCAGAAATGCAGTTGGAGGAGAATTGTTATAAAAACAAATCATCTGACTGCAACCTCCAATCGCATTTCCATTGTGTGTTAGACACATTTCATAACAGGATGACATCACAGGATTGTGCAAAAAAATGCACCCACCTGATTTTTTTTTTTATTTCCAAAAAAAAAAAAGTTTTAAAAGGGGCTGGCACGCGCCCCTGCACCCATGCCTAAGTCCTCCACTGTTATAAATTGACTCCTGCAATTGGTTTGTGCTACAGACTGCATGCTTTTACAGTTAGGATATGCATGCTTACTTTGCTACAACTGTATAAAAAATAAATTTTTAATTTAAAAACTAAAATAGTACTTCCCTTGTGCTACATACATACCCCTTGCTTCCCTCAGTCTCTCTAGAAGTTCAGCATGGGCCTCTCTATTTGTAGTAATCTCTGCATTAGCTGTGGAATGAAGAGAAGAGAACAGAAGAGCATTATGCATACCATTCTTGTCTATATGTACCTCTCACTGTACTGTAAATTCTGTTTATTAGTATACTTACACAACTCTGGGATGTTACAGTCCTGAACTCATCCGGCCACTGGTTAAGTGTATCCCTCTTGTGCCTTTACAGGTCATTAAATTGGTGCCTACACTGTTCTCCAGTGTGTGCAATGCCAGTCTCACTGGACACATCCTTGGCCAGACTATTCCAAGCCTCAGACTTGTACTTGGAGGCGGTATAGCCCCCCTGCAAAAGCCTTTGGCTGTGGCACTTTACAAGGAGTCCAATAAAGATTCTGGACTCCTCAACACCCCATTTCTGCACTGTAAATTGGGCACCTTCCCTTCTATCACCAGACATGTCTAACCAGAGAGAACAGCAATAGCTAATAATGATTTCCTGCCAATGCATGTTATCGCATTTACTGGTTGTACACAAACTGAAATAATGATGCCAACCACAATTGCATGATATTAAGTGGACAGCAACAGTGCCAAACAGACAGGAAAGCAGTTTGGGAAATTAGAAGGTTAATCTGACACTTGGCATTAGTTTGAGGGTTGTTTGCTGCTGTAATTGTTAGGTAATTTAACTTTGCAGACATATACTGGGCACATAAATTTCATGACATGACAAATTTTTGGTTTGACTTTATACACTGATAAAATTGATTGTTAGTGCAGGATTCAAACCTATGCATAAGAGACAAAACATTTTCTTTTACAGCGGTGGTTTTCCATCCTTGCCACAGAAGTGCTTCTCAGACAAACTCATGAATTATATATAAATACACATGACAGATTAAGTGGTTAACCATGTATATGTGTGACCTGACAAGGTCCTGGCTTATACATTCATGTGTGTATGAGTCTTATTGAAGTCTGAAGGCCATCCAAGATCAGATAGCACAATTATAATTACAACAACATTGTAGTTAGTATACCCTCAGTCATACATATAATTCTCATGAGCTCCACTGCTACACATACTTATTGTTATGTATGATTATGTTTAATTTTTTAATGTGATATTTAATATCAAGTGAAATGGAACAACAGTAAAAATAGTTGGAATTTCTTGTATTAGGGCCCATCTGTATTGCAGCCATACACCTACACCTGCTGCTACAGGAATAGTTAAATAACATAACTTCTGTGAGTTAACTGCCATGCACCTCTGCTTAGAGTGTTTCTGCGGTACCAAACATACTTGAGAGAATGCATCCATTTTGAAATTGTCTACTGTTTGCTTCCTCTCTGCAGGCGTTCTAAACCTGCATGTGTTGTGGAAGGTTGCTAACTGCCACGCAATGCCACTTAGTGGTTTTGCACAATGGAAAGCAAAAGATGCAACAATGTATCCTTTTTGAAAGAGAGAATGTCTGTACCCTGTCCACAGACATTCTCTCTGCTTTGTGTGTGGGTCATTAATCCAGGTTTGCATGATGGTAAGTATCGCTCAAACTAGACAAGCAAAGCTAAACTTGTTTTAGCCTTGTGAGTACTGTGTATTAGATGTCCTTAAAAGACAAAGGTGGGACTTGAACCCTGATCTACAGATAGCATATACTGTGTGGATCAATGTGTTTAGCAGACATGTTACGCACACACAAGTGATTCACAGGTGTAATTGATGTACTGGTTATGAAAGAAGTAGTTTACATGACATTTATTGTGTTTATCTGTTTCCTGCGTTTGCACTAAGCTACGCACTGTAGAAATGCTGGAATAAAAAAAAAAAAGGAAAAGAAAAGAAAGATATAAAATAAACAACACTACAAAATATATGCTAGTACAAACAAACACAAGTCTGGAGTTGAACTCTCACACCAATGAAACTTCAATACACAGTAAGGGTGTCTTATCCCTCTTTGCCACAGAAACAGCTTTGCAGCAGAGATTGAAAATCATTGTGCATACAAGCAAGTGCAACATCATCCACAGTACTAACAAGATGTATGACACTTGCACACTTCTGAGTTGTTTGTGCATGTATTAATTTCAGATGTAGTCCAATGAGTGGTCATACAACCATTTATTACTATCGTTTGCAGAAATGTATCTGTCTTATCTCTGTATGTTGTACATTCTTATCTCCTTATCTCACCAATAATCTGAGACTTGCAGTCTGTAAGGCATGTTGTATCATTGTCCTTAAAATGTGTGAGAATATTCAAAGGCAATAATATAGTTTTCAACAAATGCAGGTGAGGTTGGATGTTACTTAAGAGAAATTGTGAAATGTGTGCTGCTTACTCTCATTTAAAACCTTGATACAATTACTTATACACTTTAAGTCTAACCTGGCTGACACACCACTGCAGGTAAATGAGTCTGAATTGCTGTTGTGTTTTCCTTCTCCCTACCAGTAATCACTCACCTTTTCATTCCATTATCAACAAACACTGAAGGAGTGTCTGCATTATGTTTACACCTGATTCATGAAGAAAAGAATTTGATATTCAGAAGGTCTAATGAGTTCACACCTCATCTGCAACTTCACCGTGCTCACAGGACTGAATCTGTACTATAAAAAGGGAACCATGTAGCTAGGGAACCTGAAGGTGAGGAGACTTGTTAATGTGGATAACATAGAAGACTGCTATTACTTTGGATTTATCTGCACAGAAGACTACTGATCTTGATAAGGTATGATTGCATTTTTCAGTTATATACTAGATATGCTCACGTCACATAGAAAAATATTTTTATATATGCATTAGGAAATGCTATATTTATCTCTATGCACTTCTTAGAAGTTTACTGACGGCATAGGCATTTTTGTCAGGGCATTTTACTTTCTCAGATGCACAGCTTTATTAACTTTCATCACAAGTGTTAATTTTACAACTGTTTCTCTTTACACTCTTCTATTGTTATTTCAGTGAAATGTAAATGTCCTATATTGTCAATGACACAAGGGTGTTAGCCTTCTAGGATGGTCCATAGACACCTCTAGGGGAGTGCTGGCCAAGGTACAGGTGACTGGCAATTGCATAAAAAATAATGTTCTTTGGTAAATGTGTACACATGATTTTGGGACAGTTTCTTTGCTAGCACTTATAACAATTCACTGAGGTTTTATTCCTTTGTTTGGTACCAAAGTCTCATTTGCCTGTTGTTTTGGGTGTGGGGAGCTAAGTTCCATTTCTGTGGTGGCACAAACAAAATTGTCTGTACAGAGGTTTGCTTTGCTATTGTTACTCCCCTTGTTTTGAATCAAACCTTGCTTTGTGTGACTGTGATGTGTTAAATCCACATAAATCCTTTTTATATTTGAATATCTTGACAGTGTTTTGTTTCTACAGTGGGTAATTTTGAAAAAAATACTTGTGTTATATCTAAGCAGGACTTTTATTTATGGGATATTTATATGTACTATCCTTGTGTGTTTTATGTCACCTAGGACTATGCCACCCAGGTGTCCCAATCCCCACAATCCCTCCCTTCAGTGACTCTGAAAACAACATGATTGTGTAAGGACTTCAGCAACATGGTGCCTTTCTGCTTGAGAGAGGTCATGGGGATATGTCTGGAAGGATGCAAATTTGGCAGCAGATAGTGAACAATGTAAGTGCTGTTGGGGATGCAGTAAGACATAGGATCAGATGCATCATAGGGCCACTGACATGATTTCAATGGTCTAGAGGACATCAGCTTCAGTGGCCAATAGACAGAGTGCTACGGGGGGGGGGGGTAGCCTGCTACCGAGCCACCACTGACACCAAATGAAGAGTTCCTGTCCACTGTCAGGGATCCAGAGAGCTCAGTGGAAAGTGCACAACAGCATGTGATTGATGCTGGTGCTGCTGTTTCAGGGAGGACAAGTATGTCCTAGGAGGAGCTTCTAGGTAGGTTTAACTATGTCAGTTGTTAAATATTTCTTGTATCGTAAAATGTTGATAGCAATACTTTAGTTTGTTTAACATTTTTTAGAGGGGGGACTAGTTATAGATTAATATAGTTAACAACACATTCTGATTCATTACACATGGGCTTGCAGTGGATGTGTCATACAAGTTTCTGTTAAATGTATTGTTAATGGACATATAAAGACCACATTTTTTCACCCTATGTTACTGTTATGATGACGGTGTCCTCACATTTTGCTTAACTTCTTCCAGGACCATCCTCCCTAGCAAGTGTGGAGGCATCTGCACTTGTTAAGGTAAACATTTTAGTTCAGTACTGATTAGCAGTTCACAGAAATATTTATTTTAAGTGATGTGAATGTCAGGACTGGGTATGTACAGCTGTACTACCTGTGATAGTGGCATCAGTGTTACTTTGTTAGCATATATTGAACTGTAACAGTGTAGCTATTAATTTCTTTCCTGTGTTTGTTGCTTATTATCACAGGTGATCCTGATAGTGGAAGTGTAGGACTCTTACCACCTGATGTCAGAGTACTGGCAGACTCTGATGATAATGGCGGACAAGCAGATGCACAGTCAGGGAGTGCAGATGTTGAGTTTGGCACAGAGGTTGACATTCAGCCACCTCCTGTAGTTCCATCAGACACAGCTAGTAGGCCTATGCCAACCCATTCCAGTGAGCTCTCAGATATTGGACAGGTGGAGGGTGAGAGACTCGATCAAAGTAGTGTGGTTACTGCAGCTTCAATGCCTGTTGACTCTGGCCATAGCCAAAATATGGGTGAGGTACCACACAGGAGGGTTGTTAGGGGTGCTTTGAGGAGGCCTGCTGTCCATCCTCTACATGATCCAGGTGTGTTTTTCCATGCCACTCAACATATGTTTAGGGCCATCATGTAGGGGCAAGCATGTTCCAATAGGGCCTCTAAGGAAATGTGCAGGGTTGTAAATGTGGCACAGGCTGACAAGTGTGACCACCTCCACTGTGTTGCTGATTCAATGGATCAGATGAATGATATGTTGGAATGGGCAGTGCCTGTGATGGAATGTCTGCTGGGAGGGGGACTGCATCCATGTGGGTCTATTAGCAGCAGCAGCATCATTGACTTCAGCCTGTTGCAGATACACATGAATTAAAGCAACAACAGCCCTTAACATGCTTTCCCTGCAGACTCCTTTCCATGGCTATATTCCAATAGGTTTTGTAATTTGCAAGAAAAAACAGTACTGAGTCTACACGGTTGCTTTATCTTGTTGAATACCTCCTCCATCTTGGATTAGTTAATTAGCATACAATTCAGCTGCTTATGCTTTAATTAGCATACCATGGTGTTTACCATGTTTGCGTGGCTCTACATGCCATGCAGAGCTGCTTATTGAATCTAAAATAGTTCGCTATCATGTGTGTGTTTTGGCGTGATGTGCACATGGTCTTAGTGGATCGTGTAGGCTTTGTTGAATCCAGCCTAATATGTATTACTCAACAATGTGTCTTGGATTATTATTGTGCTCAATGTACTGACCAGGAGTTCAGCACAACACCCAAAATGAAAACAGAGTATAATACAAAATGTCAGATTATGGCAGTAAAGATGTAAGAACCAGAGTCACTGAAACCTATCCTTCAAAAACATGTCTCTGTCACCCTTTGATATTTCATTATGAAATGTTAAGGAAGTAACAACAGGATATACAGCTACAAAACCACACTAACACTATAATTCTAACCACTGCAGAGATTCCAATGCAACACATCTCTGAATTTGACCCCACAGTTTTAGTTGCTTAAAAGTATGGCATAATAGCCATGGTATATTGCAACCAAAGAAAAAAATTTCTGGTAAAATATTTTTTTTTACTTATCCTGTATTGATAACTCAAAGAAGTATTTTTGGACATAATTGTACTCAGAATACTGAGCACAAGTTCACCATAACACCCAAAATGAAAATGGAGTATAATGCAAAATGTCAGATTTTGGCAGGGCCTGTCTTTGAAAGGATACATTTTTGTCCTTGTTTTAGATTTTATTACAATTTGTTGGGTAACAGCACATATAAAACTATAACTTTTAAACTCTAAACTCAGAATTTTCAATGCAACACAACTTTGAATTTGACTTCACAGCTTTAGATGTTTGAAAGCATAGCACTGCAGCCACATCATGTTGTAAATGAATACATACATACATACATACATATATGTATATATATATATATATATATATATATATATATATATATATATATACACTGTGGTGGTGGTGCTGCGGTAGCATTGTTGCCTCATAGCAAGACGTTGTCCCATTTGATTCTCAGCTAGAGCGTCTTCTGTGTGGAGGCATACGTGAATGGGGCGTGCCTTCGTTGAAGGTTGTGCATCAGGGCTGGTAACCCGGTACGTAAAAATCCACTACCAATCATTAGCGGACCGAAATTCTGCTGTGGCGACCCCTAACCAGGAAAAAGCCGAAAGACACAAACATATATATATATATATATATATATATATATATATATATATATATACACACACACACACACACACACACACACACACACACACACACACACATATATATACACACACACACACAGACACACACACACACACACACACACAAACACACACGTGATGAAATGCAGACAATTTTTTTTTACTTCTGATGTGCTGCAACTTATTAAAGAAGTATTTTAGGCCATTACTGTGTGGCATGCTGAGCTCAAGGTCAACACAGTGTCCAAAATGAAAAATGAGTATAATGCAAAATGTCAGACTTTAGTAAAAAGGCACATAAACTAAATTCACTGTGGACTGCTTCTCAATGGCTATATCTCTGTCCTTATCCTTTAATATTTCAGTACCAAACTTTCAGGTAATACCAACAAGGCATTCAGCTATAAAACACATCTAAGACTGCAATTGTAACCACAGAACTTTCTGTGCAATATCCTTCTGAATTTGACTCCACAGTTTCAGTTATGTGAAAGCATGGCATTATGGCCATAGCATATTGCAACTGAAAAATATATCTTCCATGGTAAAATATATAGGATGTTTACTACTGCCATAATGATAATGTAATACACATATTCTGAATATTAATTTTACTCAGCATTTTGCTAAAAGGCCAAAGATATCATTGGTAGAAACCAAGCATAGTGTCAAATTGTGAGAAAAAAAGTTCTTTGAAATGCTGGACTTGCTAGCTGTATAGAAGAGACCATATGTCAGTTCACCAAAGCTAGTTTACAATAACAAACAGAGACTTCTCATGAGATTTAGCTACAAAGCAAACACATACTGTCTCAGTGAAATGTGCTCTTCCTGAGAGGTTATATTACATACTACTAAGAAGGAATGATATACATAAAACAGCCATGTTGCTCATTGATAGATAATGCCTCCAAAAAACATATCAGTAGTCATTCAGAAGTTATCATGCAACTGGTCTTTGCTTTTCTACACAATTTTCCCACCCACACAAACAGGCAGCCAATTCTGGCTATCAGCTTTCATGTCTGATAACTAAAAGTGGTAAATGATAGCCACAGTAAACCATTTCAATTTGGTCTTGTAGGGCAGCCCACCCCCCAATACTACTGCCATGAGAGTTAATTTAAAATGTGCATGGTGTTATGAAAGTGTGATAGCTGTCCATAGAGCTATCTAGTCTAATACCAGAAAAGGTGAAAAACATTATCACAGCAAATGATCTGTCCCCACCCTACCCATCTTCACCAAGCCATAACAAGTGTTACTTTACTGTCATCATCTTAACTGTCTTTTACTTTCATTCATCAAATGACCCCTCCTCAAGCAGATAACCCCTTCTTGTAGCCTCAGTAATGCATTTCAAACTGTTCTTGCCACAGTACCTCTACACACACAATCAGTTGCAGTAAAAGTACAAAATATCTATTCTGCTGTGGGCAGTGTCTTCTATTACCACTGCCTATAGTTCTTTGTAAAGTATAAAATAGATGCTCAAGTCCATGAAGATCCTCACATCTGCACTTCCTGATACTCTCTAGTCATATGACTACTGCCTATAGTTCTTTGTAAAGTATAAAATAGATGCCCAAGTCCATGAAGATCCTCACATCTGCACTTCCTGATACTCTCTAGTCATATGACTACAGAACACTAGTTAAGCACTGTGATCAGTTGATAAGGGTAACCAAGAACAAGTGTTTAGATTATATTTTAATAGGACATGGGTTCGCTACCAACATCTTACTACTGTATTTGTGGGATGGAAGTGAGATACTGAACAAGATGTCTAAAAGACAAGAAGGAAGTTCCTTTATACCTAATGTGTTGAAACTCAAGAATCACATAGACTGATGTTCAAACCCAACAGCATGACTGTGCCAAACCAGCTGCATAATTTAATACTAGATACATATATGAAGCACACCTGGGCATTAAGTCCAAACAACATACAACATTGTGATTTCATGCCAAAAGACATTGAGCTGAGGGTAAAATAATACTGCTTAACATGTAAAATCTGTAAATCTGTATTATGTATACGACAAAAGCAACTCCAAAGATGTAATGATGCCTCACAAAATTCCATGCAGACAACGGAGGAAGGTTGCCTGAAATTTATTTCAGTATGTTGATTTTGCTTCAAGGATTCCTGAGGACATCACGCTAAAATATATTTTTTTCTAATCAGGGATTCCTGATACAGTCAGTGCAGGTAGTTGTCCACAGTTTGTAAGTCAATAGTTTAAAACTTTTTTCATAACAGGGGAAGTTCCAACTAGTCACATCTTCAACAAGTTTCTCCCAATCAAATGGTCAAAGAGTTGAGAAAGTTATTCAGACAAAAGAACATTAATAAGAAACCATGTTACCACCTCAAAGCAGGACTGTTATCATGCACCTGAATTAAAAAAATGTCACACTTCAATTCACAAGACTTCTGGCTACACAATTGTTGATGGGAAGGGGTATGAGAGTAAAGTAGCTGGCATCTCCTGTTCTGCTTCAGTCAGAAAGAATACAAAATGTTCATCCTGCATGACACATTGTTTAACAAAAACACTACTGTTACAGCAAGTCAATTAAAACAACTCTTCCTTTTATAAATTCACAAATATGAATTTAATTTCTGATACAATGACAAACTGGTATGCATACATTCCTGACAGTAGTTTAGCTGGCCAAGTGATGCCAAATCATATAAAACACTCTCTCTCCCAAAAGAAAAGAAACTGGGAGCATTGCAGAATTTCAGACTGTGCCAAAATATTTATAATTTTATGTAGAATTGAAACACATGTGTAAGAAAAAGACAATTTGCATATCCATTGTGAAACAGATCTAAAGACATCTATGGTAAGAATGCTTTGACATTATAAAGTAACATTATAAAGTAACATTTTTAAAATTCAAAACGTGGGTTTTGTCTTCACTATGTTTGTAAAAAATCACAGCATTAGTTTCATCCCTTTCCTTCCACAGTCTGTCACAGTCAAATATACCCAGTCTGATTGGGTACCCTCTGTTGTGACTGTGAACATCTGACATAAAATGTCCACAAACAAAAGCTTGGTGATAGTGTATTCACAAAACATCCAACCACACCACTGTGTGTGTACACCCAGACAGACAGAGACACACACACGCACACACACACACACACACACACACACACACACACACACACACACACACACACACACACACAATGACACTGTCCCTGCCATGCCAGATGGCAGCAAGTGTGACGCCCATGCATTGGCCCAGCAATCAAGGAGCCTCAATCCTCATCACTAACATCAGTGAGGGGCATCCATATAGGGAAAGGAGAATAAATACACACACAGTAATTTACAATTTCCCTTAAGAGCACACAGAGTTCACAGTCAGTGTAGGGCTGGTTTCTCCCTTTCTCTCCAGGTCCCCAATAAGACTGGCCCACTGGCCCACTGGCACAGCTATAGAATCCAGATCTCAGCCTAGTGGGCAAGCTAAAACCTCCAGCACCCTCTCTGTCCAACAAGTGCTTCATATCCCTGCCCAAGTAGCTGACACACACACACACACTTTGAGATGAGAGTTATACAACCACATGGACACTCCAGGGGAAGGCGGGCACAGGTTCTCCAGCTGTGCCCCTTTTACCCAGACTATATGGTAGAAATCACTGCCACCACCCAGCTAATATTTATCAGCTACTCAAAGGCCCTTATTAAAGGGTGTCCAATTATTATTATCCAAATGGTAAGTGTGACTGAACAGCAAAGCTTATTTGGAGTGACTTGGTACAGTATCACTATATACATGCAATGTACTCTAGAGATTAAATTATCTCTACACAAAACAGCCACAGTTGAAAGGTTTAAAAATATTTAATAATAAATAATAAAAACATAAGACAATACATCTTACTACACAGTGCTAGTCAAGAGTTCAGAGATCACAGAGAAATGTTTAAAATAATACAGAATAGTTTTGACATCAACACAGAAAACACTTAGACTAATCTTCATATTTCCTAGCTATTTCTAAGAGAAAACACTTAAGTCGAAGATCCTACTTACATACAGATACAGGCAGTGCTGGTGATGTTGGATGTTCTCAAGACAAATGCTCCAATGCTCTCATTCTTTCTGTCCTTAAACTGATAACACAGTACCACTGATTCATTTCAGATTACATAATTTCGTTCTGGTTCCCAGGCTAACAGACTGTCAGAGGTTAATAGCCCCTTTGATCTTGAAGCTGGTCAGGAACCAGAGCAATAAAAGAAATTATACATAAAAATTCTAGCCATTAACTCTGGCCTCAAAACAATAGGCAGAATTCCTTCATCCAGACATATCGGCTCCGAGTTTTGACATCAAAGAATTGACTCGTCAGCTTTGTTACAGCAGAGTGCACAGTTGTTACATTTTTGCAGTTCCACATTTAACACCATTTTTCCCATTTAAGAGAACAAGCCTGTGGCTTATATTAATATTTAAAATGACAGAATTATCTACAAAATTCTATCTGGCTGGGCTGTCAGCCTTCACCTATATTCACACATCTCCTCCCTGGAGAACTCAAGCTAGTTTTTCAAGTGACCCTTGAGAAATGTTGCTTGAGAGGGTTAGGTCTATCTGAGTATACAATACCCCATTCCCTGTCTTGAGAGCCCATCTGCGCTGGCATTGCTAATCCCACTGCGGTGCTGCACTGACATATCATATGCTTGCAACCCTAGGCTCCATCTTAGCAACTTGGCATTTTGCTGGCTGGCTTTGTTTAACCATGTTAGGAGGTTGTGATCTGTCACTACAGTGAATTTTCTTCCATACAGATAAGGCTGAAGTTTCTGCAGTGCCCACACTATGGCTAGACATTCCTTTTCTACAGCTGCATAGCATTCCCCCCTGGGTTGGAGCCTACGACTGAGATAAACCACTGGGTGTTCTTCTCCCTCTGAAGAAATCTTGCTAAGTACAGCCCCCACCCCATGGTTCGAAGCATCCACCTGCACAACAAATTATTTGCGTAATCTGTACTGGCTAACACAGGGGGTCCTCCCAAAGCTTCTTTAAGCTTCTAGAATGCCTGCTCACATGCTGGGGTCCACACTACCTTATCTGGCCTGTTCTTCCTTGTCAGGTCTGTGAGGAGAGCAGCTATGGTACTATAACTGGAGAAGAACTTTCTGTAGTACCCTGCAGTCCCTAAGAATGCCCTCACCTGCTTTTTGGTAACAGATACAGGCCATGCCTGAATGTCTTCTACTTTGGCAGGTTCTGGCCTGATCTTACCACTCCCCACTCTATGTCCCAGGTAGGAGACCACTGCCATACCCACCTGACATTTGCTGGGCTTAATGGTCAACCCTGCCCTCTGTAGTCTGCCCAGCACCTCCCTGACATGCTGAAAGTGCTCTTGCCAGGAATAGCTGTAGATGGCAATATCATCTAGGTAAGCAAGGGCAAACCCTCCTGCTCCTGCTAGGATATGATCTATCATCCTCTGGAAAGTTGCTGGGGCATTTTTCATCCCAAAGGGCATCTTTGTGAACTCATACAAACCAAAATGAGTCACAAAGAATGACTTCTCTTTAGCACTGGGAGTCAAGGGCACCTGCCAGTAACCCTTGGTAAGATTAATGGTTGTAAGATACTTAGCCACAGCCAGCTGCTTTAGGGCCTCATCTGTTCTAGGCATAGGGTAAGCATCTGATTGTGTGTGACTATTTAATTTCCTGTAGTCCACACAGAACCCGGTGCTGCCATCCTTCTTTGGCACCAGCACCACTGGGGAGGCCCAGGGACTGTTGGACTCTTGAATCACCCCTAGTTCCAACATCTCCTGTATCTCCACCTTCAGAGTATGTTTGACTCTCTCAGGCACCCTATAAGGGGCTTGCCTAATAGGACATGGGATCCTGTATTCATCTGTTGTTGCACCAGGTGGGTGCAATCTGGTTTCCCAGTGAACATGTCCCCAAACACTGCTCAGATTTCTTGAACATGGGTAGGAGATAACTGCTGGGACACTGCTACCCCTTCCACTGAGGTGTCAGTCCGAGCCTCACTGAGGAGATAAGTCTCCATATCTCCCTCAGACTCATCCTGCAAGCCACTGCAAATGCTCAGCAAAAGGGCCTCCCTATCATGGTAAGGTTTCATCATGTTAACATGGTACAATTTGTGTCCCTGCCTCCTGCCTAGCAGTACCACCATGTAGTTAACATCATTTACCTTTCTTACCACCTTGTAGGGTCCATCCCAAGCTACTTGCAGCTTGTTGTGTCTGACAGGAATGAGAATCATTACCTGCTGCCCTACAGCATACTCTCTATCTTGAGCATTCCTGTCATACCACACCTTTTTCTGTTGTTGGGCTTCTGCCAGGTTCTCCTGGGACAAGCCCATGAGTTCTCTGAGCCTTGTCCTGAAGTTTAGGACATATGCCACAACAGACTCCTTGGGAGGTTCACACTCACCTTCCCACTCATCTCTAATTAAATCTAGAGGTCCCCTCACCCTATGCCCATACAGCAACTCAGAGGGTGAAAAACCTGTGGATTCCTGGGGAACCTCTCTATAAGCAAACAACATATGGGTCAAATGTTTTCCCACTCCCTCTTAAACTGGTCTGCAAATGCTCATAGCATGGACTTGATTGTAGAGTTTAACCTATCAACCAGACCATTAGTCTGGGGATGGTAGGGGGTGGTCTTCATATGCTTTACCCCACAGTACTTCCACAGACAAGCCAGCAGGTCTGACATGAAATTGGCACCTTTGTCAATCAGTATTTCTTTTGGGAAACCTATCCTGCTGAAAACCTCTACCAAAGCATTTACCACCTTTTCTTCCTCAATGGAGGACAGAGCCACTGCCTCTGGATATCATGTAGCATAAACCACTACCACTAGGATATACGTTTTCCCTGTGGAACTTGGGATACTCAGAGGCCCCACAATATCCATAGCTACCCTTTGAAATGGCTCCTCAATCACAGGCAAAGGAATCAAAAGAGCTCTCACCTTGTCTCCTGCCTTGCTTACCTTTTGGCACTGCTCACAGGTCCTGCAGTACTCTGTTACATGTCTGGAAATTCCAGGCCAATAGAAATTCTGCATACTACGTCTCTTTGCTGTTTTACGCCCATATGACCTGCAAAGGGAATATCATGAGCTATGGCTAGAAGAGCCAGATGGTAGGCTCTAAGCACTACCATCTGGCTGTATTCTCTCACCTTCTAGCCCTCCCTCAAGGGTCCACTTTCTATACAGTAACTCTTTGTCCCAGTGTACAGATTCCCCCTTCCCTTGAGAATCAGGTGCCTCCATAGCAGGCCTTGCAATGTAGGGTCTGAGAGCTGAGCTTGTCTCAACTCCCTCTTTGTAACCCTTCCCAGCTCCCCTTCCACAGGAAATCTGGCATCCTCTGACAGTGATGCCTCACTGTCAGCCTGGGTACTACTACTCATGTCTACCTTTGCAGTCACTCTGCCCAAGGAAACATCAGTACCCACAAGCAGCTGTGGTTCACATTCAGTCTCACTGCTACAGAGTAGCCCCCTCCCTGAGGTAACCACCTCACCAGTCCTGGCTGCAAGTATGCAGTCTGTCTGGGTCTCCTCCAGGCTACCAGACCCACACGCTTGTCTTCAAGCCTGACTGCATGTAACTGTATGAGCTCATGGTACTGCATTTTCAAAATCATTCCCTATCAGGACATCTGCAGGGTTATCCTCAAGCACACCTATTTGCTAGTTACCTTTACCACCCTCCCAGTCAAGAGGAACCCTAACCAAAGGTATTTTGAATTGGGTCCCTCCTAAAGCTATGACTGGAGTAGACTGCCCAGGCAAGTAGTGCTCCTCTGTAACCATTGCAGGCTTTACAATGGTATTACAATAGGATATAACCTCTTGTGGTAGTTTGGTACCCTTGTTGTCCCAAAACAACCTACTATTGGCATGTTGTCTTTCCCATGTACTGGCTCTCTCATCTTTTGTTCCCCACCTTGCCTCTGTGGACATCTGTATGCCACATGGCCCCACTGGTTGCATTCAAAACATTTATTCCTAGGTCCTGGATGTCTACCTGGAATAGTGGCTTCTCCTGCTACTGGCAGATTCTGTTGGGGCAGTCTGTGCTGCCCACCATGGGTTCCTTTATACCCATGAGCAGTACTAGTGGTCCCTTTCATGTGCAGAGATGCCCTGCTTGCTTGGTATAGGTCTCCCTTCTTCCCCAACTCATCTGAAGTAGCACACTGTCTATCAGCTAACCAGATCCTCATGTCCTCAGGCAAAGTGCTAAGGGATTGTTCTCTCACCAAAATGTCTGCCAGCCCTTCAAAAGTGGTGACCTGACATCCACTCACCCAGGTATGAAAATAAGTGCTCACTTCAGCAACATATTCACACACACTTTCATCTGCCTTGCGTCTATGCTCATGAAACCTTTTCCTATACATTTCAGGTGTTAGCTTAAACAATTCTAACAAGTGATTTGTAACAGCAGTATAATCAAAATATTCATAATCAGCAAGTTTAGACAACACAGTTACAGCTTTACCATGGAGTAAGGGAGTCAGGAACTGTACCCAGAGCCTTTGGTTAACATCATACTGTTTACATACCCTCTCCAACGTATGAATGAAACTATGAAAATACAAAGCAAACTGGATGACCAGGAAAGTAAAAGTAAAATTTTATTGAGCGCTTTCGTCAATTTTTAACTATGACTTAGCAAAGACTACATCAATAGTGTATTTTTCTCCATCTATCGCAAATCTACATACTTAAACTCCCTTCTCCATTTTGGGAGTGGGCACCCTGTGCATCAGAAAAGATCCTTAGTCAAAGGCCAGGGGGTGAGACTAGCCCGCATGGTTAGCAGGATGGAAGATTTCCAGAAGGAAAGGGATGTTTTATTGAGTATACTTTTAAAAAGAGGATATCCAAAATAATTTGTTACACCTTTGTTGGAAGAAGTTACTAAAAAGAGATTAGAGGGACATTTCTATCCCTTACTAGGAATGGATAGTACCAGATTGTGTGCACCGTTGGAGAACAGTAACAACCATATTGATCGTTTGCACAATGGGCTCATCCTCACATACACCCCACAGTTCCCACTGATTCGGGACATTGTTTTCAAAAATTGGTTCATCCTCAACAGTGATGAAAGCATAGGTCAGAAGGTTGGTGAAGCCCCTGTAGTGGTTTACAGAAAGGACACCAGCATCAAGAATATCCTTGAAAGAAATCCATGTAGTAGTACCACCGATAGACTGGGAAAAATGACTAAATGTGGGCAGTGCATGCAGTGTAAGCACATATTAGAGGGAGACAGGGTTTTACTCAAAGGTTATAGATGGGTTAGATTATTTCAGAAATATAATTGTGGCAGCAAAAAAGTCATTTATGCCAGCATTTGTCAGACCTGCATGTGCTTCTATATCGGAAAAAACAAAAATGCTTTTAGAACCCGCATTTATCAACATATTTATGATATAGATAAATGTAATATTACAAATGCATTAGCCAAACATATCAACCTTCATCCAGGTTACTATTTCAAGTTTATAGTTCTTGAAAAGATCATCACAGATGAAAGGGGCGGCCCTATTGACCATTTACTGGAATATAAAGAACTATTATGGCAATTGAGGGTCAATGCTACCACTAGCCCAGGGCTCAATGATATGGTTTCACTTAGCAGCTTTTTAAAATTAAAAGCAGACTTCTGCATTTAAATATTCCATGTTTTTTACAACCATGACAAGAATGTTATTGATTTTATTTGTTCTTGGTTATGAAAATATAGTTACAAAGAGATATAATACCTATGGTCAAAATTTACATGACTTGCTAGTAAAATGCATTAAGGGAGCCTGTACCTTTAAAAGTGGATGTACTTTTTATAGTCTTTTTAATTGATTTATTGCACTAGTTATATAAGACTCAGTGTGTAACTTGATTTTATTCTGAAGAAGTCATAGTTAAAAACTGACGAAAGCGCTCAATAAAATTTTACTTTTACTTTCCTGGTCGTCCAGTTCGCTTTGTATTTTCTTAGTTTTGCTCCTTTTGGTTTACCATGAATGAAACTATCAAAATGACCCCCCTCTTTAAACTGCAGAAGAAATCTATTGACCTTTTTCTGCTTCTGGGGTCCAGTTGCTCCCTTCCCCATTACCTCCATGATTCTGGTGAAGAGTCAGTATCTCCTTCTCATGCTGCCTCTGCCTCTCCTTTTCCTCAGCTTCCAGGCATAGAATTTTCTCATTCTCCTGAGTCTCCAGATGCCTCTGCCTCTCAGCTGCTTCTATTTCCAAATGCCTGGCCTGCAATTCAAGTCTCTTAAGCTCCAGATGGATTTTTAAGTCCTCTGCGGGAAAAGGTGAGCTGTTCATTCTCTGAGTGTGGTACATCTCCACTGCTAGTCTGATTGTCCTTCTGGTTGCTGTTTTCTGATGCAGCTGTGACCAAAGCTGCAATCATGTCTGCCTTAGTCAGGTTTCTGTGCACCAGTCCCCTAGCCTGGCACATCTCAGCCAGGTGGCTCCTTGTCAGCTTTCCATACTCCTATGCTGACATACTGCCTGCTCTCCCTGACTAACTAAGCTAACAAAAGAAATAATACAATTGTGATCTGAACTAAGAGTTCTCACTGCACGGCTGATTTAGAGTATAAAACACCTTCTGTGATCTCTGTACACAAGCTACAGGAATTCACTCAACCCACACCACTACAAGCCAATTAGTATTTGCCAACCAATTCATATTTGGTGTGGATATCCCACCACTGCCACCAATTAATAAGGGATCAATTACTTTCATTCATAGTCTGCCTTAATTTCACTTTATACACTTTATTGAATGCATACACCTCATGTCTGTGATCATTACAAACAATGCCAACAGTACTTCAGTCTATTGCAGTCATATGAGCCTGCCAATCCCAATCAAAGACTGTTTAGTTGTGAACAAATGATAGCAGAGTCAGTCACCTTCATTTACAGACTGCTTCCATTCACCAATTATAGTCACTTTATGGACAGTATATACCTCAGATGTTTGATTGTGATCAAGGAAAAATAAAAAATAAATAAATAAATAAATTATGGCCACCGTAATTCAGGTTGCTGGTGTCACACAACAGTATAATCCCCATGCACACTTTTTGTCCCTGAGAAGGCAGCCTGATTATCACTGTTCATACACAACCTGCTTGCCTATTCACCCCCGAAAAAGACAAGACAGTTTCTGTCTACATCTATTTTCTCTGGTTATGAAGAAAGTAAAATACAATAGCTACAGTAATGCATTTCAATATGCTGCTGACAGATACATACTCTGCCTCCTCCTTCCAACACCATATCAGTGATCATTCAGCAGTGTTAGTATAAGTGCACTCTATTTATTTCCACATATAGACTGCCTCCTTCCAAAAGATAGTCACCTTCTATGTACCACTGATGTCCATCTGCAGTGAGGATGAAAGTGTGGCTAGAGTAATGTATTCCACCTTGTTGCTTTCATACACAATGGACATCCGACATCCACAACACAAAAAGTCACATCAGTGATCATGTTACTGCCTTTTTTTTTTTTTTTTTGCTTTCCCAGATTACCTTTCCCCTCCCCCTTTGGGTGGTCACTTCTGATGTATAAGAAGAAAGAAAGAAAGTAAAATAGTAGTTACAGTAATATATTTCACTTGCTGTTGTCATTCACAGTCATCCCCAATGCCAGCTTCAATCACACTCACTTAAAACAAATAATAGTTCACGTCAATGGTAAATGTGTACTGTTACTACCGTCTATATCTATATATATATCTATATATATATATATCTATATATATATATATATATATATATATATATATATATATATATACACATATACATATATATATATATATATATATATATATATATATATATATCATATATATATATATATATATATATATATATATATATATATAGATATATTGGTCTACTTTTTCTTATCGAAAGCTCATGCTTTCGAAAAGAAAAAGTACAAGCCCATTTACACAAAAGTGCACTTTCGCGACTACCAGTTAATATTTAAAAAAAAAAACACTACAAAGTCATTTTTGCCAGGGGACCCACTCCCCATGCACCCCCCACATCCCCACTACTTTACATATACTAACTCCGAGATCACACTACAGTGGGGAGACAGGTATATTCCCTTATCCCCACTGTAGCGTGATGTGGTACTGCAGTATTTTTTTTTTTTTTTTTTTTTACAAATAGTCGAGTGGCGTTCGAAAGACATTCGTGAATGGGCGTGCCTTTGTTGAAGTTTGGGTATCGGGCTGGCACCTCAACCCCGTAAAAATCTACTGCCAATCATTAGTGGACCGGAGTTCTGCTGTGGCGTCCCCTAACTGGGAAAAGCCGAAAGAAGAAGAACAACAACAACTGGTTCAGTGAACCAGTAGTTGTGAAAGTGCACTTTCATTTAAGTACACTTTGGCGCAAATGGGTTCAAACATTTTCTTTTCAAAAGCATGAGCTTTTGATAAGAAAAAGTAGACCCATGCATATATAGACAGAGAGAGATAGAGATATATAGATTTAGATAGATAGTGTTCTGTCAGTATTTATAAAACTACCTATAAAAGGAAAAAAGCATCCCTGAAAATCAGGAGCACATCCTGTACAAATGTGAAGAGCAGTTACTCTGAACAAATAATTTCACATTCATTTACCTGTTACACATTTTATTCTAATAAGGTTCACACCAAAACCATGATTAGGATAAAGAGAAAACTGAAGAATGAACAAATTTCTATGACCAAGCAGTTGCAACTTTTGTATGGACTAAAACAGTCATGAAGGATTATGGTGCCCCTTGCAGCCATGACTTCCTCAGGTGCCCAACATTGAATATGACTGTCTAACTGTGATCAAATGACAGCATGGGTCACTCGCTGTTGTCCACAAACTGCATTTGTGCCTACCAATTACACGCTCTTTATGGACTGTATACATCTCAGATGTCTCTTCATGCTCAAAGGAAAAATAAATAGCCACAGCAATGTTTTTCAGCTCATTTCTGCCACATACAGTGCAACCCACCATGCCTATACAAAAGCATCCCCACACACATACATGCAAACTCTCTCTCTCTCTCTTTTGCTCCTACGATAGCAGTTTGATTGCTTGCTTTCATACAAAGCCTGCCTGCTTCACCCACAAAAAGATAGCCACTTTGTGCATACACTTATGTTGTCTTAGTGTGTACAAGAAAAAAATACCACTGGCCATAGTAAGGTATTACAACTTGGTCTTCACATACACATACACTGTATTCTGCTCCCTCAACAGTGATTATTCAACAGTGCTAGTATAAATTACTTGTTCTTTGACAGAAAGGCTGCCTGTCCAAAAGACAGCTACCTTCTAGTTGCCACTGAGGTCAGCTTGTTATGAAGGTAGAAGAGTGGCTACAGTAATGTATTCCATCTTGTTGTTATGTACATATGGACTCTCTGCCCCCACCCACAAGCCATAACAATGATCATTTTATTGCTTTTTGCTTTCATACACATATTGTGTCTCCCTTCTTGATTCCTTAGCTCCAATATGCTATTGCAATAAAAGTAAAAGTAATAATGGTCACAACAATGTATTTTCACTTGCTGATGTCACTCACAGCCATTCCTGACTCCAGATCACTGTAATAAATAAACAATTGATTTAAAAATCAATTGATCACCTCTGTGGGCACTATGTACTGTTACCACTGTCCACAGATATAGCTGGTGCTCTGCCAGTATTTCTAAAACTATCTGTAAGAGAAAATCCATTCCTGAAGACTGGGAACATTTGCTACTGTTAATACCCCTGGTAAGAGCTGAGATTGGCTAATAACATTTCTCTCACATTCATTCATACATTCATCAGCTACCCATATTATCCTAATCAAGGTCATACTGCAACTGTGATTAGCATAAAGAGTACTGTCAGAGAATAAGATTGTTTTCTCCTCTCTTTCCAAGCAAATGCAACTATTGTGGGCCTCCACATGGCTGTAAATAATCAAATTCCCCCCACAGCCATGTTTCTTTGTGGCTGACCAATGCCAGCTAAGTTCATGAACTAGCAAACTGCATCCCTATAGCCATGTTGCCAACTATGTCCAAAGTACTTGAAAATTGTCCAACTACAGTAGAGGTACATAACAGAAAACAAGCTACACTCCACAATACAACATGGATTTAGGCCAGACCATAGCAAAAAACATTTACTAACCTTTATAAACTAAATCTATTAAAGACATAAACAAGGTGAAATGGTCACATTCTTATTTTAGACCCATCAAAGGCAATTGATACTGTTTCATACTATTGCTTAGGCTCAAGGAAGTTAAGGTCTCAGTAACAATTCAGTCACTTGGTACACATGTTCCCTTTTTAAATATAAATATATTTTTACAGACTGAAACTAAGCAGAGAATCTTTACCTTTTCTTAAGAATAGCATAAACAGTACTGTCAGATAATGAGAACATTATTATTTTTTTTTTCTTTCTTTCTCCTCTTTTTTTCCAAGCAACTGCAGCTTTTATGGACCCCCCACACACAATCCTAAATGTTCATGAGGCTCCTTACAGCCACTGTTTTTGTTAACTGACCTGAAAAACTGTCAACCGCTCAGTATAAAATTCGGAGAGTGCCACAAGGCTCTGTATTAAGACTTTTGCTGTAAAACATTCATAAACAAAATGTATACAGTCTCCCATCCAGCAAATTGAATTCATTATACAGATGACTTAGAGTTAACCTTTGTTGTCCCTTCAGCTAAGCAGCACCACGCTGATCCAGATTACTATTTTACAAAATACAGAAGACTGGTTACAGCATTTAAGCAACACATAAACCCTAATAGAACTATACTAATGCAATTTGCAACTGCAGCCCAACAACCAAACTATAACAGCAATGCTATTAGCAGAATATTACAACTAGTCTAGTTCAAAATATAAAACTAATGAGAATAATTACTGACTAAAGTTTGAGATTCAATATACATAAACAACAGATAGTTAAAAAAACTATAAACAAGAAATTCTTTAGCCTAGCTTCATGTTGCACAGGGATGGAGCCCTGACTGTAAATCAAGTGATTGGGGTTTGATTGGAATCCCCATGCAATGGGGGAGCCAGGGAGGGTGAAGATTGAAGACTTAAGACCTCTAAACCTCTCTGGGGGTGGGGAGGGTAGTGTCCACTCAGAGGATACATGACGTAATTAGATTTCCCTGGTGGAGACTGAGGAAACTGCCATTAAGTACTTTGGGGAAGGGTAAGGCTGCTTGGAGGGAATGCCCTTTGCAGAAATCAAGAGATTGGCTCTGCAGTCCTCCTGTTGAACATACTCCCATGACATTTTACCAAATAGGTGAGTGGTAGTTCTTAAAGAAGAAACTCTTATAACAACCATGACCTAGGTGAAGAGGAACAAAATGGCCTGTTGATCGGGGGAGGTTGATGATTGACAGGCAGCAGGTATAAAGAGAGAAAAAAGACTTCTTTACAAAGCTAAACCATTGAAAACACTGCAAAGGCAAGGCCTTAGCTCCCACCTTTCTGCTTCCAAGCTTCCTTTGTGTGTCAACACGCTTCAGTAATTTGTCCTGTCGATGAGTAAAACTGGAGTAAATTTATAACAAAATTTCAAAGTTAAAAAAAACACATCAATATCTTGCACTAAAATCCCTTATCTGTTTGAAGTCACCCAATCTGCTATTCTATGTCCATCTTAAAATTGCCCACAACATTCTCTACAGCCCAGAAAAGAATGCCCTGTAACCAGCCAGTTTATAAACTGGTGCACACTTCACTGAAAACGGTGCACAATAAACCAATACTAAGCATTCAGTTTGAAAATCCAACCAGTAATACACATATGTACAAGTTCATCAAAAGTACAACCACACAATCTAAATATAACAAAGCCACAGCCAGACAATCAACCCACAAATGGATCTTAACATCCTCTCCAAATAAAATATCACCCCATAAAACTCTGTTAGACAGCCTAAGTGATCAGTTACTAATCTAAACCACAAAGCACCAAAGCTATAGCCCTAAACACATCATTACAGCCTGGTAAGAAAACTTACAACCTTTCACAAAGACATTTTTATTAAACACTACAGTCCTTAACTGCTAGTCATTAAAGAATCCTCCACATCTAGTCATTAAAGAATCCCCCCATCGATGATACTGTCTTTAAATTCAATAAAATCTTCCAAGGTGCTCAAAACATATAAGGCCCCTTCAGAAGAAAAAGAGGTAAAGCCAACCCCACCCCATGACTATCCTTAGCAGCTAAACAACTGATGAAATAAAGAGACAAACCTTGAACGGTCTGGACAAACAAAAAATAAAATGGAGAGGGGCTGGAGCCTAGATGGCCAACTGAGAGCAGTAAATTTTGAGAGCTCCATAAACTAGTATAACAATATAGGAAAATTTTATTATTTTCAAGTTTAAAACATCAGAAATCTATAGATAAACTACTAAACTACATAAATATAAATTTTGGTGAAAATGTACAAACATTTTCCTGTCAAGTAACGTGGAGATATATTGAGTCACAGAATATCAACAACTCAAGGAATTCTCATCCAGATGCTGCTTTTAAAAAAAAATGCAATTGATGACATCTACCTTACAGGAACTATCTTTGAAGATGGATGGCTTTAAAAATGACTTAGAAAACCTCAAATTAAATTCTCTAAAACAGACTGATACTCTTAAGGAACTATTACAGCAACACCATACAAAAATAACAAATATAGCAACTTCTCTAAATGACACTGAAGAGGACACTCAAAGAGGAAGAATTCCAAAAAGAACTTCTGCTTAAACAGAATACATGGCTGCTTAACAAAATAGATGACTTAGAAAACAGGGAAAGGAGAAACAACATAAGGATGTTTGGTCTCCCTGAAAACACTGAAGGTGAAGACATTATTACATTCTTAACTCGGATTCCTGAATTTTTAGACTTGAAAGAGGGACTTTCATTTGGAATTGAAAGGACGCATAGAGCACTGAGGAAACCTGCTTCTAACTCAACAAATACTCCACCTAGAGCCATAGTTATAACATTTCTTTCATTTCTGGACAAGGAACTAATATGAAAATCTGCTTGGAGAAAATCACCCTTAAAATCAAAGCCTGATAAGGATTGACAATGATTATTTGTCCAGAATACTAGAGCAAATGAAAAAAGTCTGGCCAATAATAAAACCGTTGAAACAAAACAGCATCAAAGCACAGCTAGCCTTTCCAGCCAAGATAAAAATACTTTTTGCCAATGAGATGAGAACCTTTAATGACTTAGAAAAAACTACTATATTCATCAAAAACAACAACATAGTGTCTATCCCAGAAGAAAGGGAATGGATTACTCCTACTCTTAAAAGAATAAAAAAAAACAAATCCTTGGACTGATGCTAGAAAGAAGAAACAAAAAACTGATTCCAAGATAGCTGTCCCAAACAATAACTCTTACAACTACATATCTCAAAGTATCAACTGATATGGTATATCATTTTCATCTGTTTTTATTTTTTTTTTAAAAGGAGGGTTTCTTAAACAATTGAGAAACAATGATTTATTCAGAATGTTCAAAGAGTGCAATAATTCTTCACAAAGGTAGGTCAAGATGGGTTACTATTTACAATATATATAAGCCAAACAAAGCAACATATAATACAAACATAGGAGTTTCTATTCCCCTACTTGAACTCCATGAATACTTATCTTGTTCATTTTTCATTGATTTTACTTAGAATTTAAGTAATTAATTAACTAATTCAAAAAGGTACCATTCATCAGAGTTCAGACTCAAATGTAACACATTAACATCATATATAATGGCAGTAACAGTAGAGTGTTTTGAAAAGAAATGCTGTCATGGAGACTAATACCTTCTTCAGTTAAAGTATGATTTAGAAATGCCATGTATATCTTGGTTAAATAATAGTAGCAAGCTCTTAGTATAAATGTCATCATTATTCTGTCTAAAAATAGTTAATATCAACTATGGTAGGTATCACAGCTACGAGTGCTGTTTGATCAATCCTGATATAGTGTGCGTGGATGCAGCCGTGTCTGGCAGCTAGTACAAATGTCATTATTATTCTGTCTAAACACAGTTAATATCAATTATGGCAAATATCATAGCTTTGAGTGCTGTTTGATTTAGCCTGACATGGTGTGTGTGTGGATGGGTGCCCTTCAAAACATCTAAAACCCATAACAACTAATTTCATAACATTGAGACCAGAACATCTAAAACCCAAAACATCGAATTTCATAACATTGAAAATGTGCATCAGAACAATGAACACTACAAATCACAAGAAAATAACATCCCTTCCACATATAATGACACCAAACTACCAAACACACTTTTTACTACATTTCTGCAGGGGGGCTTGACACAGTGGGGTTAGGAAATTAACTTTTACCCCACTGTAGTGCGATCTCAGAGTTGGTATATTTAATTTACGGGGAGTGTGGGGTGGCTGCAGGGGGGCTTGCACCCCTGCAGAAACCTAGTAAAAAGTGTGTTTGGTAGTTTGGTGTCATTATATGTGGAAGGGATATTATTTTCTTGTGATTTGTAATGTTCGATGTTCTGACGCACATTTTCGATGTTATGGGTTTTAGATGTTCTGGTCTCAATGTTATGAAATTAGATGTTATGGGTTTTAGATGTTTTGAAGTAGACTCATGTGGACGCAGCTGTTGTATGTTACCATTTTCATCTCCGGAAACTGTGGGTTGCGGCTTGTGATTGAGGTTTACTTATGCTTGTGTATTAGGAAAAGACATTTGGTGTTTTAGCCTGGATCCAGGGGATGGGAGTGGATAAAACAGTGATTTTGGATATTTTGGAAGAGAATAGTTTGTTTATACATCTGCTGAGTGACAGGAGGAAAGGCTGGAAGAATGTGTTATCTCTTGTTGTGGCAGCTTGTTGGGAGGCTTTTTTTTTTTTTATGTCTGCTCTCCTTTCTTTTCCTGGCTGCTGACTCACTGAAAGGGAGGGAATTTAGGCTTGAAGGTTCAGTGAAGTGAAGCTTCTGGTATGCAGTACACAGACGCACTAACAGAAACAGACACTCCCAGATTGCTATGGTAACCGAGACAGAGTGACAATAATGCTTAATGGCTCTGAGGAGCCTCCAAGATAATTAACAGCAATGAAGTTTTTGGTTTAAAAAAATATATAATAAAAGGGCTGTTTTAAACCACATGTACACATATTGATGGTCTCCCAACACTTCGTTTAGCTCATTAAGTTGATTCTTGATAAAAAAAATAAATAATAAGCGCAATTTTATATTTAAAATGTATTTTGGTCCAAACACATTAGGGACTTACATAAGAGTGGAAGTCTGAATTATTGTGAAAGACTAAGAGCACTTGGTCTTGTGCAGCACTCTTTGCAGTAGTCTGGGAAGTGAGCTTGCTCAGACGTGTTGGGCATATGGGGTTAGCTGATTCTAGGGGTGTTTGGGGTTGCCAGGAATTGCTAGAGAGTCATCAGATTTCCTTCGTGGAAATATCTGTGAGAATGGAAGGTGTGTTGAGTGGTTCACTGGCAGAGTGGCCACTCATGGAACAGGCTGGTAAAATAAAACAGGACAAATCTTGGTTTGGATATTTTAAGAACAACCTGGAAACACACCACATGAACTACTGAATGGTATTCCGGCAAAACTGAATGGGCATTGTTACCCATGCTTGAAGTACTGATATGTGTGTATGTAAGGATGGAAATATACTTATAACAAATAAGAAACTAGAAAGTTCTCATAATTTAAAGTCTATGGACTGTATAAACATGCTTGGAAGGAGCTAATAATAAGAATACACATTACAGCTTGTGATCTCTCAAATAACTAAACAACAGCCAAAAAAAAAAAACACACACACAGTTATGTAATGTATGATTTTAGTAAATCTAGGCATACAATATATAATCGTCATATAAGATGAAGCAGTCTGCTGAATTTAGATAGTAAAGACAGGATTTAATAACATGGGCTTGTGTATAATAACACTACTGTCTTAACTTGTCATAAATGACATACACTACACTGAACATCAACGGGAAGCATGGTGATTTTCTTATATAAGTAAATATGCATAACAAGTCATGTAATTGCCTTAACTTGACTTGTAGTTTTTGTAACCTATCTTGACCATATATAATTCTTAAGTGGTTACCAAGGTAACTAATGTTTTATACATGACATCAAACTGACAAAGTTGTTCAAGAGAAACAATAGAAGCCTGAACATGAAATGCCACAGAATGTAACACTCATATTCTGAACAAATAATATTAAACTGACAATAGACACTCAGTTTAATAACATGGGCTTGTGCATAATAACACTACTGTTTTAACTTGTCATAAATGACATACTATATATTGAACATCAAGGGGAAGCATGATGATTTTCCTCATATAAGTAAACGTGCATAACAAGTCATATAATTGCTTTATCTTGAATTGTGGTTTTGTAACCCATCTTGACCATACATAATACTTAAGCTGTTACCAAGATAACTAATGTTTTATACATGACATCAGACTGACAAAGTTGTTCAAGGGAAACAATAGAAGCCTGAACTAGGAATGCCACAGAATGTAACAGTCACATTCTGAACAAATAGTATTAAATTGACAATTTATCCGTATTTATCCATATGATAATCACTCAGTTTAACCTTTGCTGATTATACAACATATAATGTTGCCATTTAAATCTAAAAATGTTCAGTATATGCCATAAAATGGCAATTTATGAACATGGAAAGGGAATTTGTAATCATTAATCACAATAAAATAATTTGTTGTTTTAACTTAATAATAAGAAATGACAGATATGAAAATCCTTATGTGTAGAAAAAGGGGGGAAGAGGGATGCACCGATAATTAAAATGCACTAACTTTCATCAATGTTCACATAAAATAAACTTGATGCTTTAAGTAAGTTAGCAACAAACAAAGTGATTACTTAAATGATGACAAACAATGAAATATAACTTCTGATATATCCAGTAAAATACATTGTATTATTAACATTAGGTATAAATATAATTAACATCTATTTATATTAAGTAATAAGTTTTGAAAGACTTCATCAATAAGGGTGAATATGTTAAATAACTGTGCGCTATAATCTTTTACTGAAGTTTTATAAATGATACATCCTACTTTACAATGATTGAATTGCTTGTCATCTGCTTTTCATGTAAATATTAATTGCTTATACAATAAGTAGACATTTATATTGTATTCGAATTCTGTCTAATCTACAATAGTACTATACTATATCGGTTCAAAATAATATAAATATCGCTTATTCCTATTACAAATATTCTCCATATGATAATTCAATTTATGGAGCTCAGATGTTCTGGATTGTCAAGGTATGAGTGATAATCTGATGGACTTAGGTTTATCCATCAGCTTAGGAATGATTTTCATTCCATGGCTAGTGCAGATCTTAGCTTTGTTAACATTTATTAATTTAAATTTATTTCACAGAAACATTTTTAGTATGCCTGAGCAAAACATTACTTTATTGGTAAACACTCAAAGTATAAAACTGATAATTTCCTTTAAAAGGTCAAACATATACTTTGTAGTTAGAGAAAAATGTTTAATAGTCACAATAAAACAAAAAATACATAATCTAAATAACCTAAGATGGATTTAACTTTATTATCTTTAAATACCAATGGCCTAAACAATCCTAGCAAGAGATCGTATCTACTGAAATACTTAAAACTGAACAAAGCACAAATTGTCTTCCTTCAAGAAACTAATTTCAAAACAAATGACAATTGCAAATGGAATCCTAAGGAATATATGATATTGGTGCAATCCACTTATAAGACAAAGACAAAAGGGCTACCAATTTTATGGAAAACAAATGTGATTAACCCAGAAATCATTTATATGTATGAAGATAAGAAGGCCTTATGGCATTAGTAATAGTTAAATATAATAATAGAATATGGACCCTAGCCAATCTATACTGGTTCCCAGGCATTGGAATAGGAACTGTTAAAAAACACTTGGATTTCATTTCCAATAATTATAAAGGCAACTTAATATTAAGAGGAGATTTTAACTGTATATTTGATATTTCTGAAAGTACAAATAAAAGACCGTTGCATACATCTGCTGTATCAAAAGCTTTAAACAAGTGGGTAGAACCATTTCATCTTGTAGATACTTTCAAATTTAAAGAAGATAAATCTTTGTTGTTTTCCCATCAATATCACAGATTTGGTACCCAAACTAGAATAGATAAAATATTTGCTGCCTATGACTTACACTCTAAAATCATTAATTTCTCAATCAGTCGTTGCCCCTTTTCAGACCACAATTCATTGATACTGAATTTTCAAAATGGGTACAAACCATTAATCTTTAACTCCAGAATTCCACCATATATAACTAAAATTAAAGCGTTCAAACCCTGGTTATTATCTGAATTACAGTTCTTCTTAGATATTAAATACACCACAGAGATAAATAAAATAATGATATGGGACTCATTAAAAGCTTACATATATGGTAAAACCCTAACTTGGTATAAAAAATTCAGAGAATGGAATTCTGAATTATTAGATCTACAATCCAAATTTTTGTCAGTAAAAGCCGAAAGAAATCAAAGTCATTTGGAGATGAAAAAGAAAGTAGAAGTATTAAACAATAAATACAATGAAATTCTAACACATAAAACTAGTTTAGCTTTAAAAAAAACTATAAATTAATACCTTGGCCACTTCTCCCAAATATCTGCATAATTTATCCACAAGAATCAAAATACAATCAAAAGCTAATAACAATAAAAGTATCTTCCATGAAAGAAAGGGAAAAAGCCTCTGATATAGGTGACATTCTTGATGCCTATAGAAATCACTATATGGAACACTTCCAAAACGAAAATATACATATTGATTAAATCTAGATGAAAAATGTTCTAATATAAAAAAAAACAGAAAAATTAAAACTAGATCTGCAAGCACCCATATCCTACAAAGAAATTATAGATACAATAAAAGAGAATAAAAATAACAATGCTCCAGGTATAGATGGCATAATTATGGAAATATATAAACTTTTTCCTTCAAAGATATTATCCCTCTTCCATAAAACTCTATTAGAAATTCAGTCACAAGCTTTAATACCACTGTCTTGGAGATATTCCTTAATCACACCAATCCTAAAGGAAAACAAATCACAAACCTCTATACCTCATATCAACCTACATCATTATTAAATAATGTCTATAAGATATTTATGACAATATTAACTAACAGAATGAAAATACCACTATCCAAAACAATAAATAATGATCATACTGGATTTATATATCATAGACACACACATGACAATATTTAGAGGATAATTTCTCTTATAGATTATATTAATAAAGAAAGTAAAGAAACACTCATAATAGGTGTAGATATAGAGAAAGCCTTTGATTCCCTAAATTGGGACTATTTATTCAAAATCCTAATGCTATTTGAATTTGCTGCATCCTTTGTTCATCTCCTAAAGAATAAATATACAAATAATTTAGCGTATGTCAAGTTAGGTCCTTTTACCTCTAAATCTATACATATAACAAAAGGCACTAAACAAGGATGTCCCATGTCACCGATTCTATTTGCTCCAGCTATTGAAATATTGGCAGATGCAATTCGTAACAACATAAAAATCAAAGGAATAGATGTTTATGAACAATACAGTTCTAAAGTAATGCTATTTGCTGATGACATATTACTAACATTATCTAATACAAACGAGACATTAGAAGAATTAGGTATATTAATTGACAAATTTCACATGACTTCAGGACTTCATTTCAATAAATCAAAATAAATTTTTTTATTTTTAAATTAAAAAAAGAACTGCAGACTAAGGGGGATCATATCATAGGGAAACAAGAATCTACCCTAAAATATCTAGGAATTAAGTTATGCAAGGATAATAATGAATTAGTCTCAAAAAAACTACAATAATATCAGTAATACAATTAAAATCTCTGTGGAAAAATGGAACAAAATAATATTAACATTTGAAGATAGACTACAGTTAATAAAAATGGTTTTACTGTCCAAGATCCTATATATAGCCTTGGCAATACAACTTTTACCAGAAAGGAATATACTTAAAGAAATAAATTCATGCCTAATAACATTTTTATGTTTTCCCAGAAGAAACAGAATAGCTTTAATTAGCTTTAATACATCATATCAGACCATGGAAACAGGGAGGATTAAACTTTCATGATATAGAAACATATATAAAAGCATCAATATCTAAAACAATCTCAGACTGGATAAGTCCAAATTACTCTGCAAATTGGAAGGAATTACTAACTGTAATATCAATAAATGAATCTGATTTACAAAAAAATGTCAAATAACAGATAAAATCAATTTGCCATGGCACATGTTATGTATTAGTATGCAATATAACATAACTAAACCCACTAAAACTCATATGATAATTATTACATTGACTCATTTAGGAAAATTATTAATACAAATATAGATTTAAAAATCTAGTTTGATCATTTACCACCATTTATAGTCACAAACAATTTTCCACATAAAATATATAGAGCAATTATTAATTCCTGGGAAAGGATTTGTTTGTTGGCTCCAATGTATCAAAAAACTAAAAGTTTTAGATATGCAAGTAATAAAAACAACATACAAAATTCCACAATAGGACTGGATAACTTTACAGAGTATTCTGTCATATTTGCAAGATTTAAGTAGAATAATTAACAATTCTTAATTTAAAGAAATACCAGATTTACAAAATACATATATGAAATCATATATATAATGACTTTGACATGGGAAACATTATTTCAAAATTTTACAAAATATTGATAAACTATAAAACAACACCCAAAACCTCATATTGGAAATATGTAACAAAAGGACACTCAATACAGTTAACTGAAGATATTAAAGCAAATATCTTAATATTGATAAAATATACATCCTTTATACAATACTGGAAAGTTTTTAATTGGAAATGCTTGCACAAAGCATTCTTAACCCCAGACAGAATCAGTAAAATTAGTTCTTCCATAAAAGGAATATGTTGGAGATGTTAGCAAGTACACAGTGCAGATTGGAACCACATTTTCTTTGACTGTGTTAAAATTAAGCCATTTTGGAATGGTATTAATAACTTTCTACAAGCTTTATTTAATGGATCATTTTCTTTAACTAAAGTTCTTGTATTATTAAATGTGAATGAAGGTCCTCATTTGAATAGGTGAAACATGTATCTAGTATGGACTAAACTTGCAATTTCAAGGAAGTGTATAACAAGAAGATGGAATACAAACACAATACCAACTTTGGAATACTTCTACAGCCTACTGAAGACCACATCATTATTGGAAATTAAAATTAAAGAACTAAGAATTTATCCAAAGCCATTTATCAACAACCCTTTTGGAAAAGTCTTATCGTTGATTGACACTATACAATAATTGATCGGGCACTCTGATAATGGATTGTACATACTTATAAAGTAACTGTATACATTAAGATCTGTTATAGTGTCAGGCTAATGTAAATAGTGTACATGGTTATTTAAGATGTTATGTATAAATACTATGGAATTCATTCAAATGTATTTGAAAAATAAAAAAAAAATTTTGAGAAAAAAAAATAAAATGGATCCTACTTTACTGTCATATAGACAACTAAGAAACTTAACAAAATAACTTTCACCAAAGGTAAGAAAACCTATTACTCAACCAATCAAAACACACACACTAATAATCCAAAACTGTTCTGGTCTTAAATCAATAAACTGTTAAATCCATACACAGCCAACACACATGCACACAGAAATGATATTATATCACAACCAACAAATTTAATACATGCTTTATACAAACAGTACTACCATTAACCAAGTGACATTAACAAGCTCTTGAAGTTCTACTCAAATACCTCTTTCAACATTTTTCCTTCCAACCACAGATACCATCACAAAATACCACAAAAATTTCAAGCCTATCTCAATTGCTCCTGACAAACTACCTGGTGAATATCTGAAAATAGCAGCTGAGGCTCTTGCACATCAGTCTCAATTCTGATAAATTGAATCATGTCTGAAAATAAAATCCCCTCAGAATTGAAAATATCATTCATTATTATACTGCACAAGGGCTGAATCAATACAGATCTTTCAAACCATAGGCCAATTGCCATTGTATCTCCCCTATCAAAAATTTTAGAAAAATGTATTCATATGCAGATATCTTCTGTCTTCATCCAAACATGGCTTCCATCCTCATCATAGCACAACTACTGCTTTGCTGAATTTTGGCTAATACTGTCAATACCCATAGAAATGCCAGAAGCCTAGTCTCAACATCTTCCTAGACTTATCAAAAGCTTTTGATATTGTTTCCCACCACAAACTGTTACGTAAACTCTTATCCTCAGAATTTACTAACTATTCATAGGTTCATAGGTAGGTACTAGGCTATTCGCCCTAGGGCCTATACAAGCCTAGCCAAAAAGGTACCGTGGCTTTCACCACCCAAGAAAATTATTTTCCTGTGCCCCTGTCAAGCAGAACCACAGAAGTGATCCCCGGGGTGAATTTCCTATTACCCATCCAATCATCAAGATTTTTCTTAAAGAGTGCTAATGAGGAGCTCTGTTTGACATAGATAGGTAGTCTGTTCCAGAGTATGGGAAGTCTCTGGAACAGAAATCTATCCCTCCAGCATGTTCCGTTTATTTTGGTGACAAGGTTTAGGTCCCTAGAGCGTGTAGCTCAGAGGGATTGGGATTTCATTAACTGGAGCATGTCCAACAGCTCTGGGTTTGACATAGCTTTGTATGTTAGGCAGAGATCGCCTCTGAGTAGGTGATATGCAACAGAGTAAAGCTGGAGTTTTTTTAGACGGTCTGCATAAGGCATTTGTTTGAGGCCAGTAATCCTCTTTGTGAGGTATTTTTGCGGCCTTTCCAGTTGTTGTAGATGTCTTGTGAGGTACATACCAAAAGGGGCGTTGTATTCTATAATGGGTCTAATAAGTGATGAGTAGAGGGGAACAATGACCTCTTTTTTTCTGGATGAGAAACCTTTTGTGATGAGGTGTGCCACGCAGAAGGATTTCCTGACCACTGTGGCAATGTGATTATCAAAGGAGAAACTACTGCCCACCTATGTCCCAAGGTCTCTTATCACACTTTTGGTGTTAAGTAGACTACCACCTATGTGGTAGTTCATGGGTATAGAGTTTTTACCAAAGGGGATGACAATGCACTTCTTGGCATTGAGCTTGAGACCATGGTTTTGACACCAGGCAACTGTCTCAGTGAAGCCCTTTTGTAGGATGTCCACATCATTAGGAGTTTCAATTATGGCTCCGAGTTTGCAGTCATCTGCAAATTTAGTTAGCCAAAGACCTTCTGTGTTAGCCTGTACTTCAGAGAAGTAGATACCAAACAGTATATTGCCAGGATGTTGGCAATATCAGTTGGTTCTGTATATTTAGTGTCATTGTGCTGTAACTCAGAGTAGATCTGAGTGTTGCCATTGAGATTCTTGACATAGCTATAGAATGCTTTTTGATTGTCTTTAGAATCAGTGGCGATTTTGTTTTCATAACTAGCTTTGGAGGATTTTATGAGGGATCTCAGGTTCTTACTGAAGCTGACCAGGGAGTTCCTCCAATCGTGGGATTTTACTCTTTTTTGCAACAGTTTCTTTCTTCTGTTGTAGAGTTTGTCTATGGCAGAAGACCACCAGATTGGCTTCCTTTTTTTGGAGGATAGCATCTTGGTTCTGTTAGGGATAGCACGATCCATGCACTCATGTAAGTGCTTATAAAGTCCGTTTGTGTAGGATTCAGCAGTCGTACCTCTATTGTCCATCTGCATGGGTGTCATGAAGTTTGCCACTTCTGTCTTAAGAAGCGTGAAGTTGGCTTTGGAGAAAATTTTTACGGTTGTTTTCCTAATGGGGGGTGGGAGCGGGATGTGGATGTCTAAGGTGATTAGCTTGTAGTCGGATCTGACCAATGAGGAGCTGACCTCTGGTGTGGAACACCAATCACCCATGTTGGTGATGACCAGGTCTAGGATATTGCTGCCTCTGGTGGGGGTGTGGATAAGTTGATACAAGGCATTAGAATTGATGATTTCCAAAAAACATTGAGCAAAACAGATGGTACATGAGTAGTTTTCCCAGTTAATGGTAGGGTAGTTGAAATCACCCATTATTAGAGTGTTGGGCTGTACCTTAATATTTTCCAGTGTATCAAGAAAAGACGAGTGGGAATCCTGGGGCATGGTGGGGGGTCTGTAGCAAGCTACAATCTGGATTGCGGTTTTGCCCAGAGTTAGTTGAACTTGGATAATCTCAGATGCATTATGCTGAGCAACTAGATTGGAGGTGTGGATATCCTTAATGAATATGGACATGCCTCCACCTTTAGTGTTTCGGTCCGGGTTTGGTGGCCAAAAGGTGTGGTATGAATTATAGCCTGGTAATGCAGGGGTGCTCTCTAGAGCTTTGAACCAGGTCTCTGTCACTGCACAGATGTCAGTGTTCTCCATTTTAAGGAGTGCCTCGAGTGAGTGCATTTTGAGGTTTAGACTTCTAGCATTGAGTAGCATTACCCTCAGATTTTGCTTGCTTGTACCTGTTACGGTGGTGAATTTGTCATTTGAACCTTGCCTAAAAAGGGCACTATAGGGGGGGCAAGAGCCTTTGCCAGTGTCCGGAATCCCAAGGGAGACAGGTGCAGGCCATCTCTGGCAAAGCAGCATGGTCTGTCGATTATGTCATTCCAGGCAGACAGATACTGGATTCCCTTAGAATGACAACAGAAGCTTAGCCAATTGTTAAAGTCAATCATTTTGTCCTTGTACTGCGGTATCATTCTAGGTGATGGCAGGATGCTACTCAGGGCTAGGGTCATACCTGCCTGGGCTACAAGATCAGAGAGTTCCTCCATGCCTCTTTTCATGTAGTCCAGGGAGGTACGTCTCAGGTCATTCACACCAACATGGACAATGACAGAGTCATATTTGTATTTGTTGTGGAGTGACATGAGTGAGTGCGTTATGTGGTGGATCCTGGCACCTGACAGGCAGCTGAAAGTAACTTTTTCCTTGTTTAGCCTGGTGAGTGGAACATCAGTGTGCCTGACTATAGAGTCACCTATGACTAGAGTGTTGGGTACGTTATGCCTTATGGGCTGTAGTTGAGTGCACACTGAGTATGTGGGTTATGTGTCATTTGGGGTCAATGCAATGGTTCTACATTTATCTCTCAAACAGATCATAAGCAGTAAAGTAGAAAAAGATATCGCTACCTTCTTGCCGGTAACTTTTATTGTCTCACAGAAATCTATTTTAGGTGCCATACTTTCCAACATATTCATTAATGGTCTCTACACTGCTACAAATCATGTCACCCTGGATCAATATGTTGATAACTCAACCCTAATCTGCTCTAAAAAAAACTCTCTCTAAACTCCAGGAGCTTAAACAGCAATCCCTCTTATTGATAGAGGCATGACTAAATAATTCACAACTACTTCTAAACCCTAAAATGACAAAAGTACTGCTCTTTACCCCCAAAACACATCTCTACCAAAATATTATTCACTATCATCTCTGCCAACGCCAGCATGATAGAACAAGTAAACCACAGAAAATTACTAGGTGTCATCATAGATTACCAGTTGAAATTCCACCACAATGTAACATACGTGGTTAAATAAATCATCAAACATTAGGTACATTATACAGTGCAAAAACTTACCTCCCTTACATAACCAGAAGACTTATAGCTTTTACTTTTTACTGCCACATTTCCTTTATGCTGCACAATCTTCAAATGTTCCAGTCTCACAACTGTCCAAACTTGAACAATGTTATAATAAAATAGCCAAATTTGAAGTAAACTATAATAGGACAAAGCACTACCCAGCCCTCAGAGGATTAAACTGGTTAGAACTACCACATCACCTAGCTCTTGGCTAATTACACTACACAGATTTCTCTGTAAGTCCGAAAATTGCCCAGTCCTTAACAACTTAATACATCATCTCTCCCCCATAGAAATGTATTCTTTAAAGAAAAATCACTAATCACTATAAGAAATAATACTGCAGATATTATGGTGTGCAGTAGCTGTATATGGTTTACTACTGTACCACTGGTTGAAATAACTGTGAAGGGCTTACTCCAGTAGCACTGTATGCAGAAGCTTTAGAGGGCCTACTATTGTAGCACTATGTGCAGTAGCTGTGAAGGGTTTACTCCTGTAGCAGTCCGCACAGTAGCTCTGAAGGGCTTACTCCTGTAGCACTGTGTGCAGTACTTGTGAAGGACTTCCTCCTGTAGCACTGTCTGCAGTAGCTATGAAGGCCTCACTGCTGTAACACTGTCTATAGTAGCTGTGAAAGGTTTGCTCCTGTAACACTATGAGAAATACCTGTGAAGGGCTTACTCCTGTAACATTGTGTGCAGTAGCGCTGAAGGGCTACTGCACCTGTAGCACTGTGTGCAGTAGCTCTGAAGGGCTACTGCACCTGTAGCACTGTGTGCAGTAGCTGTGATTGGCTTACCCTGCAACACTGTGTGGCTGTAGCTCTGAAGGACGTTCTCCTGTAGCACTCTGTGCAGTAGCTCTGAAGAGCTTACTCCTGTAGCACTGGGTGCAGTAGCTGTGAAGTGTTTACTCCTGCAGCACAGGGTGCATTAACTGTGAAGTGCTTACTCCTGTAGCACTATGTACAGTAGCTGTGAAGGGTGTACCATGTACCACTGTGCACAGTAGCTGTGAAGAGCTTACTCCTAGAGCACTGTGCACAGCAGCTGTGATTGACTTACTCCTGTATTACTCTGTGCAGTACATTTGATGGGCTTGCTCCTGTAACACTATGGATAGTGCTGTGAAAGGCATACTCCTGTAACACTGTTTGCAGTAGGGGAGAATAGCTTACTCCTGCAGCACTGTGTGCAGTAGCTGTGAAGGCATACTCCTGTAGCACTGTGTGCAGTAGCTGTGAAGACATACTCCTGTAGCACTGGGTGCAGTAGCTCTGAAGGGCTTACTCCTGTAGCACTGGGTGCAGTAGCTGTGAAGTGCTTACTCCTGCAGCACAGGGTGCATTAGCTGTGAAGTGCTTACTCTTGTAGCACTGGGTGCAGTAGCTGTGATGGGCTTACTCCTGTAGCATCGCATGCAGTAGCTGTGAAGGGTTCACTTTTCTGGCACTGTAAGCAATAGCTGTGAAGGGCTTACTCCTGCAGCAATTTGTACAGTAGCTGTGAAGAGCTTACTAGAAACGCTGTGTGTAGTAGCTGTAAAGGGCTTACTCCAGTAACACTGTGCAGTTACTTCTGTAGCACTGTGCACAGTAGCTGTGATGGGTTTACTCCTGTAGCACTGTGCGCAGTACCTGTGAAGGACTTACTCCTGTGTGAAGGACTTACTCTTGTAGCACTGTGTAAAGTATATGTGAAGGGCCTACTGCTGTAGCACTGGGTGCAGTAGCTGTGAAAGGCTTACTCCTGTAACACTGGGTGCAGTAGCTGTGAAGGGCTTATTCTTCTGGCACTGTGTGCAATAGCTGTGAAGGGCTTACTCCTGTAGCACTGTGAACAATAGCTGTGAAGGGCTTACTAGAAACACTGTGTGCAGCAGCTGTGAAGGGCTTACTCCAGTAACACTGTGCAGTAGTTGTGAAGGGTTTACTTTGGTAGCACTGTACACAGTAGCTGTGATGGGCTTACTTCTGCAGCACTGTGTGTAGTATCTATGAAGGACTTACTCCTGTAGCACTGTGCAGGAGTTGTGAAGGGCTTACTCCTGTAGCACTGTGTGAAGTAGCTGTGAAGGATTTACTCCTGTAGCACTGGGTGCAGTAGCTGTGAAGGGCTTACTCTTCTGGCACTGTGCACAATAGCTATGAAGGGCTTATTCCCATAGCACTGTATGCAGTGGTGGTGAAGGGCTTACTCTTCTAACACTGTGTGCAGTTGGTATTTAGGGCAGCTGTGGAAGGCTTTCTCCTGTAACATTATGTGCAGTAGTTGTAAAGGGCTTACTTTTGTAGCCCAATGTACAATAGCTGTGAAGGGCTTGCTTCTGTAACACTGTGGATAATAGCTGTTAAGGGCATACACCTGTAACACTGTGTATAGTAGCTGTTTAGGGCATACACTTGTAACACTGTTTGCAGTAGGGGTGAATGCCTTACTCCTGTAGGACTGTGTGCAGTGGCTGTGAAGGGCTTACTTTTGTAGCATTGTGTGCAGTAGCTGTGAAGGCATACTCCTCTTTCACTGTGTGCAGTAGTTCTGAAGGGCTTGCTCCTGTAACATTGTGTGCAGTACCTCTGAAGGGCTTATTCCTGTAGCACTGTATGCAGTAGTTGTGAAGGGCTTACTCCTATAGCACTGTGTGCAGTACCTGTGAAAGGCTTACTCCTGTAGCACTGTTTACATTAGGTGTGAATGGCTTGCTCCTGTAGCACTGTGTGCAGTCGTTCTGAAGGGCTTATTCATGTAGGACTGTGCACAGTAGTTGTGAATGGCTTTCTCCTGAAGCACTGTTTGTAGCAGCTGTGAAGGGCTTCCTCCTGTAGCACTGTGCGCAGTGTCTGTGAAGTTTTACTCATGTAACACTGTGTGCAGTAGGTGTTAAGAGTAGCTGCGGAGGGCTTACTCCTGTAACACTATAAGCAGTACCTGTGAAGGGCTTACATTTGTGGCACTGTGCTCCATAGCTGTGGAGGACTTGCTCCTGTAGTCATGTGCACAGTAGCTGTAAAGGGCATACTGCTATACCACTATGCACAGTAGTTTTGAAAGGTGTACTCCTGTAGCACTGTGAGAAGTAGCTGTGAAGGGCTTACTACTGTAGCACTGGGTGCAGTAGCTGTGAAAGGCTTACTCCTGTAGCAATGTGGATAGTGGCTATGAAGAGCATACTTCTATAACACTGTTTACATTGGGTGTGAATGGCTTACTCCTGTAGCACTGTGTGCAGTAGCTCTGTAGGTCTTACTCCTGTAACACTGTTCACAATGGCTGTGAATGGCTTACTCCTGTAGCACTGTGTGCAGTAGCTCTGTAGGTCTTACTCCTGTAACACTGTTCACAATGGCTGTGAAGGGTTTACTTGTGTAACACTGTGCTCAGTAGGTGTTAAGGGTAGCTGTGGATTTCTTACTCTTGTTACACTATGCTCAGTAGCTGTGAAGAGCTTACTCCTGTAGCACTGTGTGAAGTAGCTTTGAAGGGCTTACTTTTGTAGCACAGTGTGCTCCTGTAACTGTGGATAGTAGCTGTGATGGGTTTACTCCTGTAACACTGTTTGTAGTAGGTGTGAATAGTTTACTCCTGTGGTACTGTGTGCAGTAGCTGTGAAGGCATACTCTGGTAGCACTGTGGATAGTAGTTGTGAAAGGCTTACTTCTGTAACACTGTTTGCAGCAGGTGTGAATGGCTTACTCCTGTAGCACTGTTTGCAGTAGCTGTGAAGGGTTCACTCCTGTAACACTGTGAGAAATAGCTGTGAAAGGCTTATTCCTGTAACACTGTGTGCAGTAGCTGTGAAGGGCTCACTCCTGTAGCACTGTGTCCAGTAGCTGTGAAGGACTTACTCCCTTAGCACTGTGTACAGTAAATATGAAGGACATTTTCCTGTAGCACTCTATGCAGTACCTCTGAAACACAGTAGTTGTCAAGGGTTTACTCCTGTAGCACTGTGAACAGTAACTGTGAAGGGCTTACTCCTGTAGCACTGTGTGCAGTAGCTCTGAATGGTTGACTCCTGTAGCACTGGGTGCAGTAGGTGTAAAGGGCTTACTCTTCTAGCACTGTGCACAGCAGTTGTGAAGAGCTTATTCCTGTAGCTCTGTACCCAGTGGCTGTGAAGGGTTTACTCCTGTAACACTGTGTGCAGTAGGTGTTTAGGGTAGCTGTGGCAGGCTTACTCCTGTACCACTATGCACAGTAGCTGTGTAGGGCTTAATTTTGTACCACAGTGTACAGTAGCTGTGACGGGCTTGCTCCTGTAACACTGTGGGTAGTAGTTGGGATGGGCTGACTCATGTAGCACTGGGTGCAGTAGCTGTAAAGGGCTTACTCCTGTTGCACTGTGTGCAGTGGCTGTGAAGGGCTTACTTTTGTAGCACTGTGTGCAGTAGCTGTGAAGGCATACTCCTGTTGCATTGTGTGCTGTAGCTCTGAGGGGCTTGCTCCTATAACACTGTGTGCAGCATCTCTAAAGGACTTATTCAGTAGCGCTGTGCAAAGTAGTTGTGAAGAGTTTAGTCCTATGGCACTGTGTGCAGTACCTGTGAAAGGCTTACTCCTGTAGCAATGTGGATAGTGTCTGTGAAGAGCATACTCCTATAACACTGTTTACACTGGGTGTGAATCACTTACTCCTGTAGTGCTGTGTGCAGTAGCTCTGAAGGTCTTACTCCTGTAGCACTGTTTGCAATGGTTGTGAAGGGTTTACTTGTGTAACACTATGTGCAGTAGGTGTTAAGGGTAGCTGTGGAGGCTTACTCCTGTTACACTATGCTCAGTAGCTGTGAAGGGCTTACATTTGTATAACTGAGCTCAATAGCTGTGAAGGACTTGTTCCTGTAGTCATATGCATAGCAGCTGTACAGGGTGTACTGCTGTAGCACTATGCACAGTAGTTGTGAAGGGCTTACTCCTGTAGCACTGTGTGAAGTAGCTGTGAAGGACTTTCTCCTGTAGCACTGGGCACAGAAGCTGTAAATGGTGTAGTCCTATAGCACTGTGTGCAGTAACTATGAAGACTTTACTGCTGTAGCACTGTGAACAGTAACTGTGAAGGGCTTACTCCTGTAGCACTGTGCATGGGAGGTATGAAGGTCAGCTGTGGAGGACTTACTCCTATAGCACATAGCACTATGAGCAGTAGCTGTGAAGGGCTTACTTTTGTAGCACAGTGTGCAGTGGCTGTCAATGGCTTACACCTCTAGCACTGTGTGCAGTAGCTGTGAAGAGCATGCACCTGTAGCACTCTCTGCAGTAGCTCTGAAGGGCTTGCTCCTGTAACATTGTGTGCAGTAGGCCTTACTCCTGTAGCACTCTGTGCAGTAGCTGTGCTGCTGAAACACTGCACACTGTAACTGTAAAGGGCTTACTCCAGCAGCACTGTGCGCAGTAACTGTGAAGAGCTTTCTACTGCTGCATTGTTTGTGGTACCACTGTGTGTAGTTATTGTGAAGGACTTACTTCTGTAGCACTGTGTGCAGTAGCTGTGAAGGGCTTACTAGAAACACTATGTACAGTAGCTGTGAAGGGCTTACTCCAGTAACACTGTGCAGTAGGTGTGAAGGGCTAACTCCTGTAGCACTGTGCCAATAGCTGTGAAGCTCTTAACCCTTTAACAGTGTGAGCAGTAGCTGTGAAAGGCTTTCTACTGTAACACTGTGTGAAGTAGTTGTGAAGGGCTTACTCCTGTAGCACAGTATGCAGTTGCAGTGCAAGGATTACTCCTGTTGCACTGCATGCAGTAGCTGTGAAGGGCTTGCTCCAGTAGCACAGTATGCAGTTGCAGTGAAGTGCTTACTCCTGTTGCACTGCGTGCAATAGCTGTAAAGGGCTTACTCCTGTAGCACTGTGTGCAGTGGCTGTGAAGGGCTTACTTTTGTAGTACTGTGTGCTGTAGCTTTGAAGGGCTTACTCCTGTAGTGCTGGGTGCAGTAGCTGTTAAGGGCTTACTCTTCTGGCACTGTGCGCAGTAGCTGTGAAGCATTTACTCCTGTAGCACTGTAAGCAGTGGCTGTGAAGGGTTTACTCCTGTAACACTGTGTGAAGTAGGTGTTAAGGGCAGTTGTGGAGGGCTTACTCCTGTAACACTATGCAAAGCAGCTGTGAAGGACTTACTTTTAAAGCACAGTGTGCAGTACGTGTGAAGAGCATACTCCTGTAACACTGTTTGAAGTAGGTGTGAATGCCTTACTCCTGTAGGACTGTGTGCAGTGGCTGTGAAGGGCTTACGTTTGTACTACTGTGTGCTGTATCTGTGAATGTCTTACTCATGAAGCACTGTGTGCAGTACTTGTGAAGGGCTTGCTCCTGTAGCACTGTGCAGAGTAGCTCTGAACAGCATACTCCTGTAACACTGCTTGCAGTAGCTGTGAATGGCTCACAACTCTAGCACTGTCTGCAGTAGCTGTGAAGGACATATTCCTGTAGCACTCTGTGCAGTATTTCTAAAGGACTTGCTGCTATAACATTGCATGCAGTAGCTCTGAATGTCTTACTCCTGTAGCACTGTGTGCAGTAGCTGTGAAGAGCTTACTCCTGTAACACTGTGTACAGTAGCTATGAAGGGCTTATTCTTGAAGCACTGTGTGCAGTAGTTGTGAAGGGCTTATTCTTGTAGCACTGTGCACAGTAACTGTGAAGGGCTTACCCCTGAATCAATGCATGCAGTAGCTGTGACGGGCTTTCTCCTGTTGCACTGTTTGCAGTAGCACTGTATCCAGTTGCTATGAAGGGCTTACTCCTGTAGTAATTTGAGCAGTAGTTGTGAAACTTTTAATCCTTGAACAGTGTGAGCAGTAGCTGTGAAGGGCTTACTCCTGTAACACTGTGTGCAGTAGCTGTGAAGGGCTTACTCCTGAAGCAATGCGTGCAGTACCTGTGAAGGGCTTACTCCTGTAACACTGCACAGTAGCTCTGAAAGGCTTATTCCTGTAGCACTGTATACAGTGGCTCTGAGGGGCATACTCCTGTAGCATTGTGTGCAGTAGCTGTAAGTGGCTTTCTTCTGCTACACTGTGTGCAGTAGCTATGAAGAGTTTACTCCTGTAGTACTGTGTGCAGTAGCTGTGAATTGCTTACCCCTGAGGCACCATGTTTAGTAGTTTGAAATGATATGAGACGTGAGCTCTGTGAGTTTCAGAGTGTCCTAATATCTTTTTAGCTGTTTACACTTTTCCATCAGTTTCACTGATTGATTGTGGAAGGTAAATATTTGACACAATGTGAGTCAGAAGTGTAGCAAGGGTATGATGCAAGGTGTAACAGGGTATGACTGGTAAGTGCAAATCAGCGGAAGTTCAATATCAGTTTTTAGTTTCTGAATGCCAGTATCGCATTTGTAGTCAGGTCTGACACTCTATAGCTTCATCACTCCATGTGTGGCATTCAGAATGAATGTAGAAATCCCCTTGTTAAATTTGTAGCAAGAAGTTTACTACTGTTATTCTACAAATGTTTTTGTTTTGCTTCTGTGTTCTGTTCTTTGGAAATCAGATTATTTTTTCTTCTTTGAATTGGAGGAGTATTTATTTTTTCTCGAGTTGAGGGGGGGGCGTACCAGATTGGGAAGCTGCATTGAATACAACAATACCTACCTACAGCTCCAGTGTGAGTGAAACCATAATGTTGAACTCAGTTGGCATGAACTGTGTATTATTGTGTGTAATCATTTCTATAGGTATTCCATAATTGTGAACATGGTCTTGCACCTGGCTATTATTTACTGGTTCATTGTGGTTGGTAAATTATCTCTATGTCACAAGACTGACAGTACACAACTACGAGGTAGCATTTGCCTTCAACCTCACACAATTCAGCAGTTATCTTTTTGCCAAGAACCCTGTGGTAAATGTGTTGGAATTAATGGTTCTCTTCCTGTAAATGGTTTCTGAACTGTATAGACTTAGCAGTTTAATACATTTTGGTTCTTTCTTGATATTTTGTGAGATCTTGATGCTCTTCGTGTATTTGGAATAGCACTTCACATTGTGCTGAAGGTACTACTTTTCTGTCTTGATACAACAGTAAACCATCATGTTCTGATAGTCGCACTCAGACTATATAGTACTTATGTGTGAGATATTTTGGTTATGTCCAGCAATTTGGCCATCTATCTTGGACATAAATGGATAACAGTTTGTTACTCGTCATCAGTTCTGGTAACTTTCTAAAGCTTTTGTAGCTTCTTCTTAGTAACAGGTCTGGTTGTCATTATGTAGTGCACATACAGTAGGTGATGATATCTTCCTCAGTATCTGACAATAGGTGGTCATGTATAAGATGTCTGGATAACATGTCTGCTACAACTATTTTCCATTTCCAGACACATGTATTGTTCTGGGACTGAACCTCTCAGTCTGTTTAACAGTCTTTGACATATGGGTAGTACTTTATCTAATTATTAGGAATTAATCAATGAAATCAATGGCTTGTGATCACTCTGAAGCTGGAAACATGCAAGCCCTAATTAGCTGTCTAGAGAATGTCTGATATGCCCACACACTTGAAACGCATTGTTTTTCAGTCTGTGAATATCTCTGTTCAGTACTGGTTAGTATTCTGGAACAATAAGCAACAGGATGTAATACTTGCTCAATTATTTCAAGTAATGCTGCATCTAGGCCACAAACACAGACAGAAGCACTCATAGTTGTTGACTTGGTAGTATCATATTATGCTAACACTAAGGATGCTGTTAGCTTTATTTTTTTCTCTGCTGAAAGCTTGAGCTTGAGCAGTTCCATGTGACCAGGACATATCTTTAACAAGTCAGTTAATGGATGCAGCATAAGAGATCTGACACAAATTTGCCTAACACATTAATTTTACCTACAGCCTGTTTTAACTCAGTTGCACAAGATAGATAGTTAACTTGGCTATTTGCCTGACTGTGCTTGCATCTAATCAGATTCTAGCAGCACTTACACTGTAATCAAAGTTCTAGAACTCGGTCTTTCCAAAGCAGCATTTGTATCAGTTTCATTTTAATTCAGATTTTTTTAATAATTTGAAACAATTCCTCTAATCGTAACTCATGCATGTCTTTATCTGAACCAAATATCAAGATGTGATCCATTACAACAACACAATCATGCTCTTTGAGAAAGTCAGTCATTTTACACTGAAACATTTCAGGTGCTGATATTATACCAAATGGCAGCTTTTTGAAACAGAACCCTCCCTTTTGAGTAATGATGGTTCATAGGTGTGTACTAAGCTAATGGCCCTGGGGTTGTAGGATTACCCTGGCATCATGCCACCTGACCTTAGTTCCCAGTGTCTTTGTTGAGTAAAGCCACTGGAGTGATCCCTGGGGTGAATTTTCTATTTCCCATCCACTCATCAAGATTTCTCTTGAAGAGGGCCAGTGAGGTGCTCTGCTTGACATGTATGGGAAGTCTATTCCATAGCATGAGCAATCTCTGGGTTATAAACCTGTCCCTCCAGCATGTTCTGTTGATTGTGGTAATGAGGTTGAGGTATCTGGAGCATGTGGTGCGGAGGGATTGGGATTTCTTTATATGTAGCATTTCTAACAGAGCTGGGTCAGACATGGCTTTATAGGTCAAGCAGAGATCGCCTCTAAGTAGGCAATATGAGACAGAGAATAGTTGGAGTTTTTTAGTCTGTCCATATAGGACAAATGTTTAAGGCCTAGGATCCTCTTTGTGAGGTACTTTTGCAGCTTCTCCAGTTGTTGCAGGTGTTTAGTGAGGTACATGCCAAATGGGGCATTGTACTCAATGATTGGCCTAATGAGGGAAGAGTAGAGGGAGACAATGACATCCTTCTTCCTGGATGCAAAATCCTTAGTAATGAGGTGTGCCACATAGAAGGACTTTCTGACCATAGTGGCAATGTGGTGGTCAAAAGAGAGGTTGCTGTGAACCTGTGTTCCCAGATGTCTTATAATGCCTTCTGTGTTCAGTGGATTACCATCAATGTGGTAATTCATGGGAACTGAGTTTTTCCCAAAGGGGATGCCGACACATTTTTTAGCATTGAGCGTAAGGCCATGGTTCTGACACCATTCGTCGGTCTCAGTGAGGCCTTTCTGTAGGATGTGAACATCACTCGGGGAGTTAATAATAGCTCCTAGCTTGCAATCATCTGCAAACTTTGTCAGCCAGAGTCCCTTCCTGTTGGCCTGGACTTCAGAGAAGTAGATACCAAACAGGAGAGGACCCAGGACCGAACCCTGTGGGACTCCACTCGTGACTGGTCAGCAGTCTGACTTGGAGTCAGCTACTTTCACACTGTGGGTTCTACCTGTGAGCCAGTTTGCAACCCACCTAGTGATATAGGAGTTGATGCCTAGCTTAGTGAGTTTTTCTATGATTCCTGAGTGGGGAATGGTATCAAAGGCCTTGGCCAGATCAAGGTAGGCTGTGTGAACCACCTTGCCTTCATCCACAGCTCTAGTGACTGACTCAAAGAAGTTGACCAAGTTGAGCAGGCATGATCTACCTTTCACAAAACCAAACTGTGTGGGATCCAGAGTTTGGAGATTCCCTACATCCTTGTTTATTAGGTCCATGATGATGTGTTCCATATCTTTGTATACCAGAGTCGTCAGGCTAATGGGGCAATAGTTCCCAGGGTCTGTAGTCACTCCTCCTTTGTGGAGAGAGATTACTGTAGCAGTGTGCCATTTGGTAGGGACAAAGCCTGAGTTGAGGCTGTGATTGAACAGAGCACACAGGTGAGGTGCCAGTTCACTCTGTAGTTCATGTAGAACACAGCCAAGGATATTGTCAGGTCCCATAGAAGCTGTATTCTTGGTCTTGGACAGTGCTGTTTTAACCTGTGCAGCAGTATTGTCAGTTTCTGACTAGTTTCTTCTATAATTACTTGCCAGATCCCACTGAAACCATTTTATGTGGAAAACACCTTAGTATTGACTAATTTAAGTGCAATGTGCTTTAGTGTGGGTAGAATGAACTTTTCTCACACAACTGCGTTATTGAGTTTGTTTTAAATCATAAATTACCATTTCCCTTTACTACTGGGATCATTGGAGTACTCACACTCAGTCAGGATAGTTACATTTCCTTAAGTCCTGCTTCTGCTTTTGACAGCATAGGACATAGCACCCTCCTCCGTGTGGTCATGACATATGGAACAGCATTTGGCTTTAATTTAATCTTGTTGTTTACAATTGAGACAACCAACTGCAGCAAACACATCTACATTAGTTTCATTTATTCTGGCAATTAGGCCAATCTTGCATGCTACAACACAGCAAATTGTTTATGTACAGATGATCCAGCTCAGAAGCCCAAAACTCAAACATCTGCCCCTTCTATTCAGACATGGCCAGAAATTTACCAAGGTACGTGAGTTTGTCTTCAGAGCTACCCTTCCATATCTCTGATTCATGCAATGACAGAGACCTTGAGACACTTTTGAAGGATGCATGTGATATCACAGCAGCATTGGTCATGGTATCAATCCTGAAACTTACTTGTGCTCCATGAATATGAAATTTCACTTTCCAGTATGCTTTAATATCAGAAACAGCAAACACTGAGCCCGTGGAAAAACTAGGTCATTGTGTTATCATTTTAATTAACTTTTTCTTACAAATTACAACAAAATGGCCCAGTCCTTTACAATTGTTGTGATATCACATACTTCCTATAGAATTTTATCAACATATTTTTCCTATTGCTGCCCTTTGCTTTGATGGTTACAGCTTGTGCATTTCCCAGGCTTACATTGATTCTGCTTCTCATGTATTCAGTTAGTTTGACGATAATTATGTCTCTTTTTTTACATTTGCCATTCTCTCTCCCCCACATGTATAATTTGTTGCTTTCATATTAGTGTTTTGTTTCTTTCCTAAGTCCACCTCTGTAGCGATTTGTCTAGACTTTTCTAAGTTAGTGTCACTTCAAGATACAACTTTTTTAGGCAGTTCTATGTTCTGTGGTGGTGCTACATAGCGGCACACCCCCATGAATCTGTATGCCCCATGAGTGACCCAGTCTCCAGGATGTGAAAAGTTAAAAAAAAAATCTCACTTTTTTAAAACCAATTCCTGTTCTTGTTTGTGCAACTGTAGCTCCTGCTCAGCTAGTGCAAGTGTGCTCTTTCCCACTTACATTTGGAAGTGGATGAATCAAATGAAATTTTGAAAGTGGGTCTGGACATGTTGTTAATTAAAGAATTAGGACAATATTGAATGGATGCTGCAGCTTGGAAAGAGCTTTGAGCATTGATCCTTGATGCCGAACACCAGACCTCTACTAACTTCTTTTTTGGTAAATCACTGATGATTACAGTCAGTCAATGTAAGTCATTTCATACTTCTCATTGTTTACAAAATGCATTTTTTACAAAAGCTGTCACCCTCCTCACCAAGAGAGAGGGATTGTCAAGGGACAGTTTGTGCGTTTGGCAAGAATGGCATCTGAATTTGATTTATTTTTAAATGAAAGTGACAATTTAGCAAACATGTTTTCATCAAGGGGATATTCCCATGATTTGCTGTCTGAAATACTTAGTGGGATGGTTTCAAAAATGGATTACGAGGATCTACAGCCCACTTATGTTAATTCAAGAGGGTAGATCATCCAACAACAATTTGAATGTCAACAGGGTGGACAACAAAGTCACAGTATATATAGAATCTATGGTTGTGACTTTTAGTACAAATTATAAAGAAATTAGGAACATCTTGGACAGGAATTGGAAGATTTTTTTTTTCTTGTTATATTACGTTCATTGCCAATTTAGGTAACAAACCTCAACTGTGTTTTAGGAGAGGAAGAACTACTAAGAACTTCTTAGAATGAGGAGATATTTACCATGGCCACCAAAGTAAAAAGAAGGGCACTTTTAAATGTGGATTCTGTTTGCAGTGTTAAGTACATCTTAGTAACAGATTCAGTGACCATTAATAATACAATGAATCCCTTTTATTGCACTTGCAATAAAAGGGATTCATTGTCTTATCAATGGTCACTAATAATACAGTGAATCCCTTTTATTGCACTTGCAATTCTACAGGCTTGGTGTATTTGGCTAAATGTCAACGCTGTGCTTGTTTTTACTTTGGTAAGATGGAGAGGAGATATAACTGGAACGTATTTATGAGCACCAGTATGACATTAAACTCAAAAATGTAAACAATGCCTTGTTTAAACATATTCAAAAGAATGGCTCACACTATTTTTTATGTTTTGGAGTGGATAAAGTTGATAAAAAACCTCTGTGGAGGCCCATGGAAGGACTTAAAGGAATTAAGAGAATTCATTTGGCAGATTAAATTGATCTCTTCTAATCACCCAGGAATAAATGAGGGTGTTTTTTTTTTCTAGTGTCGTAAAACTTCACTCATACAATGGGCCAGATTTACGAAAGCTTGCACGGAGTTGTAGAGCAGTGTAAGACATCAAACAGGAAATATGTCTGCCGTGCGATCCAGGAACAGCTGGCAGGGGCGTGCACGAGAGCTGCTAAAACTACTCTTGCACGGACAGCGTCATGGTATGCAAATTACCTCATTTGCTGGTGAAATCCATGCAAATGAGGTAAATTTGCGATTCAGGAAACACTAACCTGTCCGTGGAAGATTAGTGTTATCTGCAGAAATGTACTCCGTTGGTAACGGAGTACCGTTCTGCAAATAGCTAAACAGAGCTATGACAGCTCCAAATAAAGGATGCATACAGTTGAGGAAGCATGCCAATGGCCAAATATAAGGCCATTGGCATTTATAAATGTTTAAAATTATTAAAATCTAACTTTTTTTTTCCCCCCAGTCTCCAATGTTTAAGCGTAGCACAGCACCGTGCAAACTTGTGGCGCTTTAAAAACAAGAAAATAATTAAAAAATAGCCATTTTTACTAAAACTCTTATCCTGCTATGCAGGTGAATGGCAGGCTGAAGACAACATGGCCACTGAGTAGTGGTTGCTAAGGGGGGGGGAGCTCAGTGTGAAAGATATAACCATGCATTAGTAGGCAATCCTATGCAAATGAGGATAAGGATAATGAATCCCAATTTTCCCCAGCATGTGAGCCATGTCCCAAGAGTGTAAGTGTAGGAGTAGGGGAGTAGTAGAGTAGAATATAGGTAACATCATGAGGGTGTGTGTCAGAAAGGCTGTAAGCTTATTGGAGCACAGTGTCTTGTGTTTGCCCTGAGTTGCTCAGGATTGCAAGAGGCGTGTCTACTGTTGTCCTTTTTGAAAACCAGAAGCCAAAGGCGTACGCCATGAATATATCTGAAATTTTTGCAAACGTGCACACAGCGTGTGCGCTTGTTTGCGCAGCACTGCCCTGGGCGGAAAAAAAGTAGTAGGAAGTTAACCAAGGAGAACTAACAGAGCTGCAAGGTGAAATATATCAGAATCAGCCAATTACACAGGTAGCAGACTAGCCTAGCCCGGCACTTTAAACTCTGCAAACAGCATTCTTCCCTGTTTTTTCCCAAGAACTCTGCAACACTGCAGTATACAAAGAGGGAAAGCTTAAAAACTTTAAAGTCAGACAAAATGTTAGGGGTTGCTCTTGCTATCATAAACCAACATGTGCAAGGTGCTGAGGGTAGTGATGTTGTGAATGCTGCTGAGCAACCCATAGTGAGGAGACGGAGAAGAGTGTACAGACCCAGGGTAACCTACCAGGGGCTACATGAGCTGGAGATAGTGGAGCTCTATAGGGTGGACAGAGACCTCCTGCAGCAAATTGTTGAGCTGTGCCAGCCATGCCTCACACACAGAACCAACAGAGGGGAACCCATCCAAGTGGATACCAAGGTATGTGTTGGCCTAAGAATACTAGCTACAGGTACCTTCCAGAGACCAACTGGTGATATGATGGGGATTTCACAGGCATCAGCATCCAGGGTACTGCACCAGTTCCTGGATGCCATGTCAGCACATGTCGGTGAGCATGTATATTTCCCCAATTCCAGTTGGCTTTGGCCAGCAATATGCATCTTTTCCACCAAATAGCAGAATACCCTGAGGTCGTGGGTGCAATAGACTGCACGCACATACACATCAAAGCACCACCCGGTGAGCGGGGTAGGGTCTACATCAACTGCAAGGGCTTCCCCTTCATCAACTGCCAGGTCATGTGCGATGCCCAGGGCATAATAATGAATGTGTGTGCTGGCTGCCCTGGACCCATCTAGTGGAGCCTTGCAGTACTCTCCAACTACATGTACCCAAATTGTCATGGTATGTGCCATGCTACACAATATGATCCTGCAGAAACAGCTGCAGCAGGAACAACATGAGGCAGGGCCAAACAGCACCCCACCATTGCCAATGCCTGCACAAGCACAGCGTGACTCTGAGGAGGAACAACCTGAGCCTGCCCCAGTAGGCAGAAGGAGGCGTGCCCAGTATGCCCTGGCCTTGGCAAAGAGGCAACACATAGCACATACACTGACTCAGTAGGAACCCTGGAAATGACACCTCTCTCTGACTTGCACATACAGTAAAAGGGATGCCTAACTTGACACTACCTGTTTTCAAACATGTATAGGGAGTGTAATATGTGCATCCAACATAGGCATGAGTCCCTATTTTAAGCAATATAAAGCACTGCTAAGCAAAATTTACCAGTACTGAGCATATTTAAATACAATTGTGCACAGCTGCGCACCACGCTAACCAGCGCAACGTCAGGCAACATTGGGCAATGTTGAGCAAAGTCAGGTAAACACGCTCACACCCGCTTTACTGTTCCTTAACCAGTCAGGTCTGCCCAGCAGGAAAATAAAAAGCAGTGACAGGGCTCGAACTCAGGATACTGTGCACTATAGTCACAGTACTGAACCACTAAGCCATGACAGCATTTCACTGGCACAGAAACAACTTAAGTCACTCACACAAACCAGTTGGGGAGGTCACATACCTAACAGTCACAGCCAGCAGGACAATTGTAGACAAACGCAAACACAAACAAATGCTGCATCCTGCCCTCTGAAGAGGCATATGAGTAACCTCCCCCCAGGCCTATGCAGACAGATAGCAGGTCAGGCAGTGTGATGTAGGTTGGATAGGCTATAAAGTCACAAACTAATATGCGTGTAATTGGAAGCTAAGGTCTGTAGTACAGTGGTATGCCTCAAGCCAGTATGATAGGCAACAGTACAGACTGAAATGGAGTACCTAACATAGCAGTGCAGGCATAGCAAATGTGCAAGTGTCAGGTGTATCCCTCATCCTATGTACACCCACAGTAACAATCAGGTGTGGCCCCCCCAGATAGAAATGTACAAATAATAGCTGTCCCCCTGTATGTAGAAATGTTGATAAGTCTATGCAATTTGACTCATGGAAGCCCTGCAGGCACAGCGTGCTTCCTGTCGATGTACAACACAAAGGTGAGCCCTGAAGTAAAAAACAACTTGATTTTTCACACACATATAGTATATATATGCCCATAGTGGGCATGCTCACACACACAAACAAATTTAGCAAATTTCAGTCAGCAACATACTGAAAGGTCATACTGGGCATGCTCACACACTTAGGCCATGTCTGAGTACAGCAGTGGGCCACATATATCTGGCAGTTGCAGTTCTTACTCCAGACACTTGTCACTATTCACCAGTCCTGCCTTGCGCACACAGTGATATGAAAACAGACCCATATAATATATTGGACTCCTGCCATAATCAAACTATGTACTACAAGTACTTAAGTTTTCAATGAAAGTGAAAATGCAAAGAAGATCAATAAATCTCCGATCAGTATCATCAAGAAACAATGAGCACTCCTAACATTATCCAAGCCATGTTCTGGCAAAATATTGCCAAAGAGTCCATAGAGAACCATGAAGCTTTCTTTCACTATGTCATAAATATCAATGTAAACTCATATATGTTCTGAGTCAGTGCAATGTGTAAATGAATACATGTACATGACTGACATTGCCAACATCTTGTCACACAGGTTCATACATATTTACCCCCCCCCCTCCCACTGACAAAAGGGCCCATTACCCTACCTGGAGATGCTGAAAACCCAGAAATCACATATACAATGGTTAAACAGCTCTATCCAAACCTAAAAACATGGCGTCTATGGAATGACATGGTTTCCCTGGCTGTGTCATATGTGAACTCCAAAACAAACAGACCCTGCACCTGAACAGTCTGTTGAGACTCACCCTCTGTACAGGATATGAAATTGTTGAATGGGTTACAGCAACATTTGGCACACTCCACAAGTGTTGGTGCACAACAGACCATGGGAACTATAGTCTTATAAGCCTAATAAGCCTGATCTGCAAGGCCATGGAGTCCATCATTATGGAACTCATAAACAGAGCTATTGGGAGCTTACAAACACCCAGCCCTACCCATTGTGGTTTGGTCAGGGGCAGATCATGGTTCCTAAACCTGCTAGATAGTTTTCAAGGCAGTCACCCAGGACATACATCAATGAAATGAGTTCCACACGGCCTACATAGACCTTGAAAAGCCCTTTTCCAACATCCCATACACATCTCGCATCCACAAAATCAACAACCTGTGCATAAACACGTATGTCATCTTATGAATTGCCATCTGGGGCACAGACAGATCCCACAAGGTAAGAATTGTGGTCTCCTGTTCAAGCTGATAACAACTGCTGTCCCCCATGGCTCAGTCCTGGGACCCCTCCTGTCTGGTGTATACTTTTCAGAAATACAGTCAAACACACGAGGGCTATGTTTAGCAAAGTTTGTGGATGACTGCAAAAAGGTTGTCATAATCGATGTTTGTGACAACAGAGACATCCTAAAAAAGGGTCTCAGTCGGACAGATGTGGTGCCAAAATTATGGCCTCCAGCTACAGTCATACAAATGCCACATAGGTGCCAACACCCTAAATATGGAGGTAATAATAAGGGATCTATGGACACATGTGGATAGTCATCTCTACTTCCAGAAACACATTCACAAAGTGGTTAGAAAATCATGCTATGTGTTCCCAAAAATTGCCAAGGTCTTTGCATGTAGGTCAAAAGATGTTCCCTCTACTCATGAGTCATCAGACACATCAGAGAGTATCACGGCACACTTGCGATGAATCTGACTAGGCACCTTCAGCAGCTGGAAAGACCACTGAATGACTTCAACAAGAGGATTACTGGCCTCAAACAGTTGCCCCATGCAACAAGACTGAATTAAACTCAATCTGTACTCTGTTGCATACTGTCTACTCAGGCGATCTCTGCCAAACAGACAGGTCCATGTCCAATGCAGAACTGATGTACATGCGCTATCTGAAGTAAACCCAAGCTCACTGTGCCACATGCTCTAGGGATATCATTATCACAACAATAAATAGAACATGTTGGAGGGATATATTACTAACTCACAGACTTCCCTTGCTTTGGAACATGCTCCCAACCTACATTAAGCTGAGTCCCTAACTGACACTCTTCCAGAGGAGCCTTGATGAGTGTATGTGAAACTGAACTGTCACACCATGGATCACTTCATCAGCTCTACTACACAGAGGCCTTAGGGAACTAACCCCGTGTGTGGTGATAGCTGCACACTCTGGCCATACTGAGATAGCCTATTACCTACCTATGTATATATATATATATATATATATATATATATATATATATATATATATATATATATGTAGGGGGAACACAGTATAATAAGCCAAAGATGGATGGGCAGAGATTTGTGTAAGAGAGTGACCATGACAGGGAGCCATCTGGGACTGTTCCACCCAGCACACATCCCAATGGCACAAAAGACATGAGGTGCACATCTCACCCACTGTACATAACAGCCACCAGTATCTGTAAGCATTACAGCATTATGTGGTCCATGTGCCTGCTGTACAACATGACTGTACAATGAAGTACACATCTACTATCTATAAACATGTACCTGTCACATAGGTTCATAGGTATGTAGTAGACTATCTTCACGAAGGCATATATTAGCCTAGGCAAGTTGTGCAGCTTTCAGCACCCCACTGGGTAGTCTACCAAGCCCTAGTTCTAATAGTTAGTACCCTAAGCCCCTTTCTAGTGGGGCTGCTGATGTGATGCCTGGCGTGAATTGTCTGTTTCCCATCCACTCATCAAGGTTCCTATTGAAGAATATCAGTGAGGGGCTCTGTCTGATGTGCATTGGGACTCTGTTCCACAGTAAGGCAAGTGTCCGGGGTGGTACTCTATCCGACCAGCATGTTGTATTCATTGTTGTGATGAGGTTCATATCCCTGGAGTGTGTAGTGCGACTCGATTTTGTTATCCGTAGATGGAGCATGTTCAACAGTTATATGTTGGACATGGCTCTGTTTGTTAGGCAGAGTGTGCCACTGAGTAGGTAGTATGCAACAGAGAACAGATTTAGTTTTACCAGTTGTGTTGCATAACACAACTGTTTGAGGCCAGTAGTCCTCTTGGTGAGGTACCTCTGTGGTCTCTACAGCTGCTGGATATGCTTAGCTGAGTACATCCAAAATGGTGCATTGTACTCAATGATGGATCTGATGACTTAACAGTAGAGGGCCACCACTACCTCTTTTGATCCTGATGCAAACCCTTTGTTGATTAGGTGTGCCACATAGGATTTCCCAATCATTTTGGCAACATGGTTGTCAAAGGAAAGATGACTATCTACTTGTGTCCCCAGATCCCTTATTACCTTGTCAGTTTTAAGGGGGTAACACCTATGTGGTAGTTTGTGGGTACTTTGTTTTCACCAAAGGAGATTACTATGCATTCTTCCACACTGAGCTTGAGGCCATGATTCTAATACCACACATTTGTCTCATAGTGTCCTTTCTGGAGAATATTTGTGTCATCCGGGGAATCTATTATGGCAAACACTTTACAGTTCCCAGCAAACTTAGTCAACCACAACCCTCCTGTGTTAGCATGTACTTTTGAGAAGTCTATACCAAACAGGAGGGACCCCAGGACTGAACCCTGGGGGACACCAGTTGTTAATGGTGTAAAGTCTGGCATGTAGCCAGCAACTCTTAATTTGTGGGATCTATCTATGAGCCAGTTTGCAATCCATCTTGTGATGTATGGATTCATGCCCAGGTTGGTGAGTTCATCTATGATACCTGACTGGGGAATGGTGTCAAAGGCCTTAGCGAGGTATAGGTAGGCTGTGTGGAGCTCATTTCAATCATCTGTAGCCTGGGTAACTGTCTCAAAGAAATCCACCTAGTTCAGGAGGTGTGATCTGCATTTGACGAAGCCAAACTGGGTGTGCTCAACTATGTGAAGGTTCCCAATGTCTTTATTGTTGACTTCCATTATGATTGGTTCCATTGCCTTGCAGATCAGACTCGTCAGGTTCATAGAGCGTGAATGCCAAGGGTCTTTTGTGGCCCCACCCCTGTAGAGTGGGAAGAACATTGCAGTGCAACATTCTATGGGTACATATCCTGTAGAGAGCATGTAGAGAGAGGTGTAAGTATCCTAGATGAATATGGATACATCCCCACCCTATGTGCTATAATCCAGGTTCTGATGCTGGAAGGTATGGAATGAGTAGTATCCTGGTAGTGCTGGTGTGCTCTCTGGAGCCTTGAACTGGGTTTCTGTTACTGCACAGATATCAATATTCTCCATACTGAGAAGTGTCTCGAGCGTGTGCATCTGGAGGCTGAGACTTCTGGCAATGAGTAGTATTTAGCTCACTGTGTGGTTATTTGTGTTGGTTACAGGGTTTGGTTTGTCCTTAGTGACCGGTGTTCCACACCAGAAGTCAACGCCTCATTGGTCCAATCTGACCATAAGCTAATTACCCTACATATCCACATTCTGCCCCACCCCCCATTAAGGAAACCATGTTAAAAAATATCTCCAAAGACAACTTCATGATTCTTAAGACAGAAGTGTTGAACTTCAGGACACCCCTGCAGATGGACAATATAGTTACGACTACTGAATCCTACACAATTGCACTTTATAAGCACTTACATGAGTGCATAGATTGTGCTATCCCAAACAGAACCAAGATGCTATCCTCCAAGAAAAGGAAGCCAATCTGGTGGTCCCTTGCCATAAACAAACTGCACAACAGAAGGAAGAAACTGTTGCAAAAGAGGGTAAAACCCATGAGTTGTGGAGCTCCCTGGTCAGCCTCAGTAAGAAGCTGTGATCCCTGATAAAATCCTCCAAAGCTAGTTATGAAAACAAAATCGCCACTGATTCTAAAGACAACCACAAAGCATTCTATAGCTATGTCAAGAATCACAATGGCAACACTCAGATCTGCTCTGAGTTACAGCACAATGGCACTAAATATACAGACCCAACTGATATTGCCAACATCCTGGCAGATAGGATCAGTGATAACTTTACCCCCCTCTTACCCATGAAAGAGCCCATCTCTATACCGGAAGAATGCGAAGTTGCTGTCATCACGGCTGCACAGGTGAAAACCATTCTCGAAAGCCAGGAACACAGCATCCATGGGACCAGATAATATCCCAGGCTGTGTTCTACACGAACTACAGAACGAACTGGCACCACACCTAAGTACCATGTTCAATCATAGCCTCACCTCAGGCTTTGTGCCTGCTGAATGGTGCACAGCGACGGTTATCCCACTACACAAGGGGGGAGCCACCATGGACCCCGAGAACTAGCACCCCCATTAGCCTGATGAGCCTGATCTGCAAGGCCATGGAAGATATCATCATGGAACCTATAAACAAAGACATTGGCAATCTCCAAACTCTGGACCACAACCGTTTCGGTTTTGTAAAAGGCAGGTCATGTCTCCTAAACCTGATAGACTTCTTTGAAGCAGTCACCAAAGTCGTAGACAAGGGTAAGGTGGTTCACACAGCCTATCTAGATCTTGACAAGGCTTTCAACACCATCCCCCACTCTGGAATTATAGATAAACTCACTAAACTAGGTATAAATCCCTAGTTAACAAGATGGGTTGTCAACTGGCTCACTGACAGAACCCACACTGTGAAAGTAGCAGACTCCAAGTCCGACTTCAGACCAGTGACAAGTGGAGTACCACAGGGTTCAGTCCTGTGTCCTGTCCTGTTTGGTATCTACTTCCCTGAAGTACAGGCTAACACAGAAGGTCTTTGGCTAATGAAGTTTCCAGATGACTGCAAACAAGGAGCCATAATCGAAACTAGTAACGATGTGGACATCCTACAAAAGGGCCTCACTGAGACAGATACCTGGTGTCAAAGCCATGGCCTCAAGCTCAATTCCAAAAAGTGCATTGTCACCCCCTTTGGTAAAAACTCTGTACCCATGAACTACAACATAGGCAGTAGTATACTTAACACTGAAAGTGTGATAAGAGACCTTGGGACACAGGTGGTCAGTAGACTCTCCTTTGATAATTACATCGCCAAAGTAGTCAGGAAATCCTTCGATGTGGCACACCTCATCACAAAAGGTTTCTCATGCAGAAAAAAAGAGGTCATTGTTCCCCTCTACTCATCACTCATTAGATCCATTATAGAGTACAACGCCCCTTTTGGTATGTACCTCACAAGACATCTACAACAACTGGACAGCCCACAGAAATACCTCACAAAGAGGATTAGTGGCCTCAAATACAGGCCCTACACAGACCATCTCAAAACACTCCAGCTTTACTCTGTCGCATATTGCCTACTCAGAGGTGATCTCTGCCTAACATACAAAGCTATGTCAAACACAGAGCTGTTGGACATGCTCCACTTAAAGAAATCCCAATCTCTCTGAGCTTCAGCCCCAAAACCCAGACCGAAATACAAAAGGAGGGGGTGTATCCATTTTCATAAAGGATACCCACACCTCCAGGTTAGTGGCACAGCACGAGGCCTCAGAGACCATCCAAGTGCAACTAACAGTGGGCAAAGCTGCTTATCAGATCGTAGCCTGCTACAGATCACCTACCTTGCCTCAGGACCCTCACTCAGCATTCCTGAGAACACTGGAAAATATAAAGGTCCTACCAAACACCATGATATTAGGAGATTTCAACTACCCAAACATTGACTGGGAGAATTACTCAAGTACAAACTCCTTTGCCCAATGCTTCCTAGAGTTTATAAACTCAAACGCCCTGGAACAGCTGGTCACCATGCCCACTAGAGGTGACAACATACAGGACCTGAGCATCACCAACATGGGGGATCAGTGTTCCACACCAGAGGTAAACCCCTCGCTGGTAAGATCAGATCATAAAGTAATCACACTGGACATCCACATCCCAACCCCACCCCCAGTCAAGGAAACCACTGTGAAAAACTTTTTCAAAAGCAAACTTCACACTTCTCAAGATCGAAGTGGAAAGTTTCAAAGGCCCCTTGCTACAGGATAATGCTATCCAATCTGCAGAATCATTTACAAGTGCATTATATGAGCATCTACAGGGATGCATGGATCGAGCCATCCCGAGTAAAACCAAGACTCACTCTTCTAAAAAGAGGAAACGAGTCTGGTGGTCCTCGGCCATAAATAAGCTATACAACAGAAGGAGGAAACTACTACATGATAGAGCAAAATTCCAAAAAGGCATCGCTGATCATTATTAGCAAGAAACTACAATCGCTCATAAAATCATCCAAGGCCAGTTTCTAAAGAAAAATTGCCAAGGAATCTAAAGATAACCACAAAACCTTCTTTAGCAATATCAAACATTTAGGTGGCAACTCTCAGATATGCTTTGAGCTACTGCAAAATGGCAAAAAATACACTGAACCAACTGACATTGCCAACATCCTGGCAGACAAGTTTAGTGCAAACTTCACCCCCCCCTCACCCCCAAAAGGGCCTGTGTCCATCCCAGAAGAATGCAGAGCCCCAGACATCACGGACATGCAGGTAAAAACAGCCCTCTCCAAAGCTAAGAAAACAGCATCAATGGGACTGGATGGTGTCCCAAGCTGCGTCTTACACGAGCTCCAAAAGGAACTAAACCCTCACCTAAATTCACTGTTCAGACTCAGCCTTACCACAGGCTATGTACCCAAAGAATGGCATACAGCAACAGTCATCCCACTCCACAAAGGTGGTGCCACAACAGAACCTGGGAACTATCGCCCTATAAGCCTGACCAGCCTGGTCTTCAAAGCTATGGAGCAAATTATCATGGAACTCATAAACAGAGACATTGGGAAGCTCCAGACACTGGACCCTACCCAATTCGGCTTTGTTAAAGGCAGATCCTGCCTCCTAAACCTAGTTGACTTCTTTGAAACAGTTACAAAGGCCATAGATGAAGGGAAGGTAGTCCACACAGCCTACCTGGACCTCACTAAGGCCTTCGACACCATTCCCCACTCTGGCATCATAGACAAGCTTACCAGCTTGAACATTAACCCCTATGTCATGAAATGGGTGGCCAACTGGCTCACGGATAGAACACACATGGTCAGAGTTGCAGGTGCCATGTCCGACTCTAAACCAGTCACAAGTGGCATCACACAGGTCTCAGTCCTGGGACCCCTCCTGTTCAGTATATACTTCTCTGAGGTACAGGCAAGCATGGGAGGACTATGGCTGACCAAGTTCGCAGATGACTGCAAACTGGGAGCCATAATCGACTTTCTGGCTGACACAGACATCCTCCAGAAGGGTCTTACAGAGACAGATACCTGGTGTCAAAACCATGGCCTCAAGCGGAATGCCAAACAATGCATAGTCATCCCCTTTGAAAAAATCAAAGTGCCCACGAATTACCACATAGGTGGTAATCCACTAGGTATAGAAAATGTAATTAGGGACCTGGAGACCCAGGTAGATAGTAACCTCTCCTTTGATAATCACATTGCCAAAGTGGTTACATATTCCTTCTATATAGCCCACCTAATTACAAAAGGGTTCACCTCTAAATCGAGAGAGGTCATTGTGCCCCTCTACTCATCACTCATTAGGCCCGTAATAGAGTACATTTTGCTACTTGTGTATCTCTGCTACCTTTAAACTAAAACAAAAAAAAAATCTTGCTTTTTTCCCACTTTCTGAAATTTAAAAAAGTTCAGTTACAGATTTGCTGTTCTGAACTGTTTGTAAGTATCTTGGAGGCCAGTGCTTGCTTGGGCTAAAAGGAAGTCTGTGTGTTCACCAGTGGCAGTGGTTAACACTGAGCAGCCTGCCTGTCCCTGTAGGAGTGGTTACTGCCTAGAAACTGTAGTTTTATTGGGCATTTTGGGTCAATTCCAAACTCCTTGATCTCTGTCTCTTAAAACCCTGCAACTCTGTTTTTGCGCGGTCTTGCGCACAAAACAGCATCGGGCAGCACCGCTTAAACAGGTTTAAACTATTCCCGGCTCCACAAAGTCTGCTCTTCACTTTTTCCCTTAGAACTGCTCTAAATCTCAAAATAAGCACTCTATTTTCATTCTAAAGCCCTGTACTTGCTTGTATAAGTAATCTCATAGGTAAACACTAATAAACTTAAGCACTACATCCTTTTATACTCCTTTTAAACAATTTCTCCCTATTGGTTCTTTCTGATCAGTCAATAAGTAGTTCCCTATATTATTCAGGCATGTCCAAAGGTCAGTTTCAGGTTTACTCTCCAGTCCAGCTGGTGAATCTGGGAATCTTGAGGCAATGTTACAACTGCCTTATGTATACAGACCACCCTCTCCTCCTCCCAACAAGCTCAAATATATGTGAGAGATGCAACTATATAGCCAAACTGGAGGCTAAGCTCTCTCAACCCAGTACTGGCACAGCCTGTCAGGAGGAGAAGGTTACCACACACACCACAAATCCAGTCTCACATAGACCTATTGCATCAGCAAACCAAAATCATAAACACACAAAAACATACTCGGAGGCTCTAAATAAAAATCTGCCTAAGCAGCAGAGACCTCCAAAGTAGACATCCAAGCAACCCCAACCACGAAACAATACCCACGTAGCACATAGCTCACAAAGTCAGTGTGCCACACAGTCACAGCCCTTAAGGCTAAACAACACACCTAATACACTTGTAATAGGTGACTCTATTGTCAGACACACTGACGTCCCACTCACCAGGCTGAACAAGGAGACGGTCACTGAAAGCTGCTTGTCGGGTGCCAGGATCCGCCACATAACACAAGCACTCAAGTCACTCCAAAGCAAGTACAAATATGACTCCGTCATTGTCCATGCTGGTGTGAATGACCTGAGATGTACCGCCCTGGACTACATGAAAAAAGACATAGAGGAGCTCTTTGATCATGTAGCCCAGGCCGGTATGACCCTGACCTTGAGTAGCATCTTACCCTCACCAAGAATGATGCCACAGTATAAAGACAAAATGATCAATTTTAACAATTGGCTAAAGTATTGATGTCATTCAAAGGGGATCCAGTGTCTGTCAGCCTGGGATGACATGCTCGACAAGCCACGTTGCTTCACTAGAGATGGCTTGTACCTGTCACCCCTGGGTTTTTGAATACTGGAAAAGGCTCTGGCCTCCCCCATAGTGCCTTTTTTAGGCAAGGCTCAAAAGACAAACCCACCTCCATAGACAACACAAAGAAAAAAAAAACTAAGGGTAATGCTGCTCAACGCCAGAAGTCTAAACCTCAAGATGCATGCACTCGAGACTCTCCTCAGTATGGAGAATATCGATATCTGTGCAGTAACAGAAACCTGGTTCAAGGCTCCCGAGAGCACCCCAGCACTAACAGGTTATACTTCATACCATGCTTTCCGGCCCCAAAACTCGGACCAAACCACAAAAGGAGGGGGAGTATCCATATTTATCAAAGATACCCACACCTCTAGGTTAGTAGCACTGCACAAAGCATTGGAGACCATCCATGTGCAACTAACAGTGGACAAAACTGCCTTTCAGTTTTTAGCCTGCTACAGACCACCCTCCCAAACACAGGAACCTCACTCGGCTTTCCTGAGAACACTGGAGAATATGAAGGTCTCTTCAAACACCATTATATTGGGTGACTTCAACTACCCAAACATTGATTGGGAAAACTACTCAAGCCCAAAACACCCTCGCCCAATGGTTCCTAGAATTTATAAACTCAAATGCTATGGAACAACTGGTCACCACTCCCACAAGAGGGGAAAACATATTGGATCTGGTCATCACCAACATGGGGTCTCTATGTTCCACACCAGAGGTATACCCCTCATTGGTAAGATCAGACCATAAACTAATCTCACTGGACATCCATATTCCGTCCCCACACCTAGCCAAGGAAACCACGGTGAAGAACTTCTCAAAAGCAAACTTCACACTTCTCAAAACCAAGGTGGAATCCTTCAAAGCCCCTGGGCCAGTGAAAAATACTGCCCAAAATGCAGAATCCTTTACAAAAGCATTCTCTGGACACCTACAGGAATGCATGGAGCATGCTATCCCAAATAAAACCAAGACTCACTCCTCCAAAGGCAGGAGACCTGTCTGGTGGACCCCGGCCATAAATAAGCTATACAACAGAAGGAGAAAGCTACTACATGATAGAGCAAAATCCCAAAAAGGGAAGGCGCCTCTGATCAGTACTAGCAAGAAACTACGATCCCTTATAAAATCATCTAAGGCCAGCTTCGAAAGAAAAATTGCACAAGACACTAAAGATAATCACAAGGCCTTCTTTATTTATGTCAGAAACCTGGGAGGCAACTCCCAGATATGCTCTGAGTTAGTGCAAAATGACAAAAAATGCACTGAACCCACAGACATTGCCAACATCCTGGCAGAAAGGTTCAGTGCAAACTTCTCCCCCCCTTCCTCCCCAAAAGAGCAAATGTCTATCCCAACAGAGTGTAGCCTTCCTGAGATCACAGATGCACAGGTGAGAGCTGCCCTCTCCAAAGCAAATAACACAGCATCAATGGGACCAGACGGTATCCGGGGCTGCATCTTACACGAGCTCCAAGAAGAACTAAACCCTCATAGAAAAGTCACTGTTCAATCTCAGCCTTACTACAGGATATGTACCCAAGGAATGGCGTACAGCAACAGTGGTCCCACTCCACAAAGGTGGTGCCACAACAGACCCCAGAAACTATCACCCTATAAGCTTGACTAGCCTGGTCTGCAAAGCTATGTTGCATATCATCATGGAAATCAAAAACAAAGACATTGGGAACCTCCAGATACTGGATCCTACCCAATTTGGCTTTGTTAAGGGCAGATCTTGCCTCTTGAACCTGGTCAACTTCTTTGAAACAGTTCCCAAAGCCATAGATGAAGGGAATGTAGTCCACACAGCCTACCTGGACCTCGCAAAAGCCTTTGACACAATACCACACTCGGGCATCATAAATAAGCTCACCAGCTTAAATATCAACCTCTATCTCACAAGATGGGCTGCAAACTGGCTCAGGGATAGAACCCATGTGGTCAGAATAGCAGGTGCCATGTCAGACTCTAAACCAGTTACAAGTGGCATCCCACAAGGCTCAGTCCTGGGACCTCTCTTGTTCAGTATATATTTCTCCGAGGTACAGGCTAACACGGGTGGACTATGGCTGACCAAGTTCACAGATGACTGCAAACTGGGTGCCATAATCGACTCTCCAGCTGACACAAGCATCCTCCAAAAGGGTCTCACAGAGATGGATAACTGGTGCCAGAGCCATGGCCTAAAGCTAAATGCCAAAAAGTGCATAGTCATCCCCTTTGGGAAAAACAAAGTGCCCACAAATTACCACATAGGTGGTAATCCATTAAGTACGGAAGAAGTAATTAGGGACTTGGGGAACCAAGTAGATAGCAATCTCTCCTTTGACAATCACGTTGCCAAAGTGGTTAGAAAGACCTTCTATAAAGCCCACCTTATCACAAAAGGGTTCACATCTAGTTCAAGAGAGGTCATTGTGCCCCTCTATTCATCACTTAGCAGGCCCATAATTGAATATAATGCCCCATTTGGGATGTACCTTACCCGACACCTGCAGCAACTGGAAAGACCCAAAAGTACCTCACCAAGAGGATCAAGGGGCTCAAACAGATGCCCTATGCAGTTCGGCTAAAGAAACTCCAGCTCTACTCAGTTGCGTACCACCTACTCAGAGGCGATTTGTGTCTGACGTATAAAGCCATGTCCAACCCAGAATTAATGGACATGCTTCACCTCAGGAAATCCAAATCCCTTAGAGCTACACACTCCAGGGACTTGAACCTCAGCACAGAAATAAATAGGACATGCTGGAGGGACAGATTCATATCCCAGAGGCTCCCCTCACTCTGGAACAAAATCCCAATCCATGTTAGGCAGAGCCCTTCACTGACCCTCTTCAAGAGAAGTCTTGACGAGTGGATGGGAGATCGTAAGTTTACTCCTGGGATCTCTTCTGTGTCCCTGCTTGACAGAGGTATACTAAACTAACCTTAAAAGGGCTACCTTCTGTGACCTACTATACAGAGGCACAGTCAACTAATCTAAAAGGGTGGCGAAAGCCAAACACACTCTGGCTAGGCTTATAAATGCCCTAGGGCAGATAGCCTAGTATCAACCTATGAACCTATGAACAATGCCCCATTTGGTATGTACCTTAATTGGCACATGCAACAGCTGGTAAGACCACAGAAGTACCTCACCAAGAGGATCATGGACCTCAAAGAGATGCCTTATGCAGCATGACTAAAGAAACTCCAGCTCTACTTGGTTGTTTACTGCCTGCTCAGAAGTGATCTATGCCAGCTGTATAAGGCCATGTCCAACCCAGAATTAATGGACATGCTCCACCTCAAGAAAAACAAATCTCTTAGAGCCACACACTCCAGTGAATTAAACCTCAGCAAAGCAATAAACAGGACGTGCTGGAGGGATAGATTCCTGTCCCAGAGACTTCCCTTGCTCTGGAACAGAATCCCAGCTGATGTTAGGCAGAGCCCCGTGCAGACACTCTTCAAGAGGAATCTTGACGAGTGGATGGGAAATTGTAAATTTACCCCTGGGATCACTTCAGTGGCCCTGCTAGACAGAGGCCCAGGAAACTAATTTAAAAGGGAGGTGAAAGCCAACACGTTCTGGCTAGGCTTATAAATGCCCTTGGGCAGATAGCCTAGTACCTACCTATGAACCTACACGCTCTTGGGACCTAAACCTTGTCACCACAATAAACAGAACATGCCGGAGGGATAGATTCCAATCCCAGAGACTTCACATACTCCAGAATAAACTACCTATCCATATCAAACAAAGTTCCTCATTAGCACTCTTCAAGAAAAATCTTGAAGATTGGATGGGAAATAGGAAATTCATCCTGGGGATCACTTCTGTGTCCCTGCTCGACAGTGGCACAGGAAAATAAATTTCTTGGGTGGCAAAAGCCAGGGTACCTTTTTGGCTGGGCTTGTATAGGCCCCAGGGCCGATAGCCTAGTACCTACCTATGAACCTTTGAGCCTTGCCTAAAAAAGGTAATATGGGGACAGCAAGAGCCTTGGCCAGTATTCAGAAGCATAGCAGCGACAGATGCAAACCATCTGTAGTGAAGCAACAAGGCTTGTCTATCATGTCATCACAGGCAGACAGAGACTGGATCCCCTTTGAATGACACCAGAAGCTCAAGCCAATTGTTGAAGTTTATCATCTTTCTGTTATATTGCAGTATCATGTAGGTGAAGGTAAGATGCTACTCAAGGTTTAACCCTGTGTGTGCCAGTATGTGGTGCATCAACCCATATATGATATGGTCATGGCTTATGCATACAATACACTCACAATACACCTAGCATGATAAGCCTGCTGAGGTTAGCAAATGTGAAAATAACCTTTGGGCAAACTGTCAGCAAGTAATGTCTGTATTACACCCTGTAACTCCATATTGCTTGCTGAAGTGTAAAGAAGTACTTAGTTTGTATTAAGAACACCCCACTTGTGAACTGTGTGTGTGTGTGTGTGTGTGTGTGTGTGTGTGTGTGTGTGTGTGTGTGTGTGTGTGTGTGTGTGTGTGTGTGTGTGTGTGTGTGTGTGTGTCTGTCTCTCCCTGGGGAGGAGCAACCTTTTTGGAGACTACTCACACACCTTAAAAGTGGTATACTCATCTTTGTCAAGTCTGATGATGTCACCATCCTACAAATATACATGTGGAAAGGTGAAATCCCAGTAATGTGTATAGTGCATAGTGTAACTGCATACTGCTGTAGTATCATAATGTAGTTTGGTAGGGGTTTGAATCCTGCACTTGCCAACTGTGTGTGTCTCCCTGGGGAGGAGCAACCTTTTTGGGGACTACTCACACCCCTTAAAAGTGGTATACTCATCTTTGTCAAGTCTAATGATGTCACCAACCTACAAATATACCTGTGGAAAGGTGAAATCCCACTAATGTGTATAGCGCGTCATGTAAATGCATATTGCTGCATTATCATAATGTAGTTAGGTAGGGGTTTGAATCCTGCACTTGCCTACTGTGGGTGTGTGTGTGTGTGTGTGTGTGTGTGTGTCTCCCTGGGGAGGAGCAACCTTTTTGGAGACTACTCACACCCCTTAAAAGTGATGATGTCACCAACCTACAAATATACCTGTGGAAAGGTGAAATCTCAATAATGTGTATAGCGCATCGTCTAAATGCGTACTGCTGTAGTATCATAATGTAGTTAGGTAGGGATTTGAATCCTGCACTTGCCTAGTGTGTGTGTTTGTGTGTGTCTCCCTGGAAAGGAGCAACCTTTTTGGAGACTACTCACACCTCTTAAAAGTGGTATACTCATCTTTGTCGTCTGATGATGTCACCAGCCTACAAATATACCTGTGGAAAAGTGAAATCCCAGTAATGTGTATAGCGCATCATGTAAATGCATACTACTGTAGTAAACCAAATTAGGAAAAACGGAGTGAGGCAGGCAAAGAACAAAACAAGTGTAAACCAGGAAGCTGTAATTAATAACTCAAATGCCGTTTTATTCAAAGTAAAATTACAATATTAGAAGACACACTCCCAAGTATACAAGCAGCAGCCTAGCAAAAAACCGTCTCAATAAATTGAGCATTAAATACACATAAGCTCTATATGTAAATCTATAATATTTTTTAGCATTTATTCTACTAAATGAATGTTAACATCCTATAACTATATTGCTATCTCTATAAACTAAAATGTGTTATAGGGTGTGAACACAAGTTATTTTTTAAAGTACACAATATAAAATGTGTGAAACTAAGAACACTTCACAAATCCCGACTACTATAGATCATTGGAACACTTTCAAAAATAATTAGGCCCATGAACAAATGTGAATATATTATAATTCAATTTCCTATAATTATCTATCTAATGCCAGCAATCTAAGAAAACATTTTAAAGACAATACCTCATTCAAACCTGGCACAGTATATGAAGTTGTACGAATCTGCCAATATGCTTCCTGTTGTTCTAAGATGATCTGCCAAGGACCCCCCCTCACATCTGGTGATAGCTGTTGAACCACTGAAAACAAAAAGGAATGATCCTCATGTACTATGATGTGTTTAGCTAATGCGTTGTTCAGATCACTTTTTGCTATAGCATACAGATGTTCATATATTCTTTTTTTGAGTGGTCTATCAGTTTTGCCTATATAAAAGGCTGGGCATTTTTTACACACTGCCACATAGACCACTCTACTAGAACAACAATTAAATGTACCATTTAGAAAGTATTCTTTACCAGCTAACAAAATGTTGTTTCCAACATACACATGTTTACAGTATTGGCAACACCCACATTTTCTCATGCCTGCATTCCTATGATTAGCTTTATGTTTTCTCAACTCTAGCAATTGTTTCAAATTTTGGCCGCTCCTATAAGTGATGATAGGCTTCTCACCTACCCTACCAACTAGTTGTTGATCATCCAAAATTATTTTCCAGTTCTTTCAAATGATACTTGAAATTGCATTGGCGTCAGTGCAAAAGGTAAACAAAAAAGATATTCTAAAGTTGTTATTCTTTTCTATTACTGTTTTGGTGGTCATATTACCTCCCCCAAGAAGTGGTTTAAAATGACCTGATTCTCTTTTGATGTACACTTCATTCCTCAAATCTTCAACAAATTTTGAAGGGTACCCACGTGCCAAAAACATATTCAAACACTAGGTACCAAGATGACATGTTCTTCTTATGGAATGGTCCTTTAGAAGTAATTCCCAGTTTTATTGAACAACTCTCTGGGATGACACACTTTTTGGAATTTACTAACATGATAAATCTCAATGAGATAACATTTCTTGACGTTAGAATTAGTAAGGATGTTGAGTTAAAGAGATTCAAGTCAACTATATTCAGGAAAAGTACTTTTTCGAATACATATTTACACTTCTCTAACTCTCACCCTTTACATCAGAAAAAAAGTGTTGTCAAAGGTCAATTTGTTCGAGCAGCTCGAATGGTCTCCGATGTAAGTGATTTTATGAGTGAATGTAATAACATTCAGAATATGTTTTTGGCACGTGGGTACCCTTCAAAATTTGTTGAAGATTTGAGGAATGAAGTGTACATCAAAAGAGAATCAGGTCATTTTAAACCACTTCTTGGGGGAGGTAATATGACCACCAAAACAGTAATAGAAAAGAATAACAACTTTAGAATATCTTTTTTGTTTACCTTTTGCACTGACGCCAATGCAATTTCAAGTATCATTCGAAAGAACTGGAAAATAATTTTGGATGATCAACAACTAGTTGGTAGGGTAGGTGAGAAGCCTATCATCACTTATAGGAGAGGCCAAAATTTGAAACAATTGCTAGAGTTGAGAAAACATAAAGCTAATCATAGGAATGCAGGCATGAGAAAATGTGGGTGTTGCCAATACTGTAAACATGTGTATGCTGCAAACAACATTTTGTTAGCTGGTAAAGAATACTTTCTAAATGGTACATTTAATTGTTGTTCTAGTAGAGTGGTCTATGTGGCAGTGTGTAAAAAATGCCCAGCCTTTTATATAGGCAAAACTGATAGACCACTCAAAAAAAGAATATATGAACATCTGTATGCTATAGCAAAAAGTGATCTGAACAACGCATTAGCTAAACACATCATAGTACATGAGGATCATTCCTTTTTGTTTTCAGTGGTTCAACAGCTATCACCAGATGTGAGGGGGGGTCCTTGGCAGATCATCTTAGAACAACAGGAAGCATATTGGCAGATTCGTACAGCTTCATATACTGTGCCAGGTTTGAATGAGGTATTGTCTTTAAAATGTTTTCTTAGATTGCTGGCATTAGATAGAAAATTATAGGAAATTGAATTATAATATATTCACATTTGTTCATGGGCCTAATTATTTTTGAAAGTGTTCCAATGATCTATAGTAGTCGGGATTTGTGAAGTGTTCTTAGTTTCACACATTTTATATTGTGTACTTTAAAAAATAACTTGTGTTCACACCCTATAACACATTTTAGTTTATAGAGATAGCAATATAGTTATAGGATGTTAACATTCATTTAGTAGAATAAATGCTAAAAAATATTATAGATTTACATATAGAGCTTATGTGTATTTAATGCTCAATTTATTGAGATGGTTTTTTGCTAGGCTGCTGCTTGTATACTTGGGAGTGTGTCTTCTAATATTGTAATTTTACTTTGAATAAAACGGCATTTGAGTTATTAATTACAGCTTCCTGGTTTACACTTGTTTTGTTCTTTGCCTGCCTCACTCCGTTTTTCCTAATTTGGTTTGCTGAGTTTCTATATTCATACTGCTGTAGTATCATAATGTAGTTAGGAAAGAGTTTGAATCTCACACTTGCTGACTGTGTTTGTGCTCCAGGTGTGAGACACCATTGGCCAATGGAGAGTGTGTTTTGATTTTTCTAGTGTATGACATATCACAATGACAACTGTATGTGCGCTACACATGTAAGGTAGCTGTGGGGCAAATCCATATACATACATGTGACCTCAAGTATTTCATAGGTAGGTACTCTGCTTTCTCCATGAACGCATGTGTTATCTTTGCCAGAGCGTGCTGGCGCTTTCCAGGCCTTAGGTCACTTCTGTATGCTTGTGACAAGCTTAGCCACTGCAGTGATCCCTAGACTACGTCTTCCGTTTCACATCCACTCATCACAGTTTCTATTGAAGAGTGTGAGTGAGGGTTTATGCTTGAGGTATATTTGAAACCTGTTCCAAAGCAAGCAAAGATGACTAATCATTATAGGTGTGCAACAACCTCTGTGGATCTGCATGCAAACCCTTTATTGCTTATGTGCTCTACAGAGGGATTTCCAAAACCCTTTGGTAATGTGATAATCAAAGGAGAGATGACTTAACACATGGCTCTATGTATACATTAGTACCTGTTCCACATTTTGGGGGCTACTACCTATGTGGTACTCTGGGGATACTTTGTTTTCTAAAAGTGGATAACTATGCTTTCTTAGGCTTATAGCTTTACAGCATGAGTTTGACACCAGGTATCTGTCTGTATGATACCCTTTTGGAGGATGTGTGTGTCATCTGGAGAATAAAGTATAGCCCACAGTATGCATTGTCATCAAACGTGGGCAGACATATCCCTACTGTGTTTGCTTGTACCTAAGAAAGCTATATGCCAAACAGGAGTGTTCCCAGAAATGAGTGCAGGTTAATACCACTTGTTACTGGCATAGAATAGTACATGGAGGCTGCAAATGTTACTGTGTGTCCTACATCTGTGCGTCAGTTGTCAAGCCATCATCTAACAATCGTTTATGGTCAGTCTGTTGAGGTTATGTATAATACCAGTATGTGGAATGGGTATGAATTGCTGGTGAACTATAGCTTGGCTGTGTTGACCTATCCTCCCTCACCTATAGCCTTGTTGACTGGCTTGAAGTCTACTAGGTGTAGGAGCCATGATCTGGCCTTTAGAGTACCTAAGTGGGTATGGTGCAGTGTTTGCAGGTTCATAATGTCTCTGTTAATGAGTTCCATAATGCTGTGCTCCATAGCCTTCCAGATAACGTTAGTCTGGCTTATAGGGTGAGAGTTTCCAGGAACTGTTGTAGTTCTACCCTTAATCAATTTATGTTAACATTTGTACTGGGTGTGACGAGGGTGGACAGGTTTAAGAATAAGTATATTAGAGGGTCAGGCCAGGTTTGAAGGTTAGTAGACCATGCCAGATAGGCAGGATTAAGTTGGTTTGTACATGTGCTGAGGAGGGATGCAGAGTATATTGTGAAATAGATGCTAAGGATGAAGCCGCCATGTAACAGGAAAAGAGGAATGCCTAAGATGAGGTTTATGGCTGTGGTGAGAGAGGACATGCAGGCAAATGGTGTGATAGCGCAAGATGCAGAGGCCAGGAAGAAATGATGTAATGTGGCGACCCCTAATGGGAGCATCTGAAAGGAGAAGAAGAAGACATTGTAGCTTAACCCTTGTGGACTGTGAACACCATTACCGTGTGTCATTCCACAAGTATGTAACCTGTATAGAGGCTGCATCTGGACAGAGCGTTTAGGTGAGTGGTGACTTCATATGTCAGCTTGTGTATGACACAGCTAGGGACACTATCTAGTACCATTGCCACTGTGGTGTGTACTTTGTTAAAGAGATATTTTAACTAGAGTGTCTGTGAATCATCAGGTTTTAAATTCTTCAGGTCTGGAAATGTGGCCCTTGTGTAATGACAGGGTGGTGAAATCCGCATTCAAACTGTCTGGCAAGGAATTGATAATGTCAGTCAGATAAGTGTACTTTGTGACCATTTACATTAACTGTGACCCAATCTGTGATTTCCCCTGTAGATTATGAACAACACTGAAGAAAGCTTTAGTGTTGTCTTTGGAATCCTTGCCATTTTGTATTTTGAAGCTTGCCTTGTATGTTTATTGAGGGATTGTATTTTTCCAATGATACTGACCAGAGAGGTTATCCCTTCTTGGTATGTAACTCTTTTGGTACAACTTCACACCTTCTATTATATATTTAGTTTATGGCAGGGGTCCATGAGACTAATGCACTTTTACTGTATAAGTGAGAATTTCTTGTGTTTGTGATAGTACAGTTCATGCAACCCTGTAGCTGAACAGTGTGCATTAATAAAAGATTATTCAGCTGGGACAGTGTTAACCTTAGTAATGCAAACCAATGACAGATAGCAACAACAGCGTCACCCACAGCACAGTGTCAACCCGTGTCATACACACATGTGTAATCAAGTTCCAAAATGTGTGTAGTACAATGCATACTGGCCACCAATAGAAAGTATGGAGTGTTAACACTGGCCAATACAGGGCATGTCACCCTGCCCATGTGTCCAATATGCACGTACATGCAGACAGTGCACCTCCACCATGTTCACAAATGTACACCTGCAGACCTGTGCTGCACACACCCCACACTTACTCTCCACTGTATAACACATGCTGACACAACTATACACATCAGCCAAGTGGCACATGGGCAAACAAAATACAATTGGAATAAACACTGGTGGAAACAATACAACATTGCTAATTACAGCTTTAATGCATCATGTCTGCTCAGCTACAGCTTCAAGGATATCATTACACTTTACTGCTGACAACATGCTACACATTCAACCATTGCTATACTTTATTAAAGTCACCCTGTGCATCAGCACCATGTTAGCCTGTTCCTGCATCAATGTTACAGATGACATGAGGTGGCACAGGTTTCATCATATGCACAGGGTGTGTTGTTGGTGTGTCAGAGGCCTACACTGAGCCATACAATCGACGTGTGTGTGTGAGGGCCATGAGTACTGTTATGGACCAATGTTGAAGTAATATATGTGGGTATGTGTTTGCCCTAGGTTTCTGGTTTATGTGTGTGTGTCTGCATGCACACAGTTCCACCATGTGGCTGCCATATACTGGGATTTGTGAGACAGCTACAGACTGTACCTGGCAGGCTTTACAGATCACTGTCTTTGGCCACAGATACGGAACCTGTGCCTGGCAGGGGTGCTACAGACAGTATCAGGTACTAATCCAGACTGTGTACTATCCAAAGAGGTTGACATATGTCCAGTGGATCCAGGTCCCTGCTGGGACTGGCCAGAGCCACGTGCATGTGGTCTTCTAGGATGGTCTATGGACAGCCCCCCCCAACATTGCTGAGGCTGGTACTGGCACTATGGGAGCGGCTGTGACTTGCTGGATGTCCATGGCGACCTCCAGCTGCTGATGTTGCTGGCATACATCCCTGTCAACGTCTCAACTGTCCGGCACTGCCTGACACATGGACATGACATTGTGGAGGACATCCAGTGTCTCACCCCAATGTCTATCAATGACTTCAGTGTAATTACTCATGGCACCTGCTAAGTCACAGATACTGTCATTTACAGATGTGTTATGAGCCCGCTGTGCCCTCAGTGCCTGTGTGGTGTACCACTCTATTTTTGTCTGTGCCTCCATGACAGCCTGGAACATGCATTTGGTAGAAAGAGGTGTGGTATGTCTGCCAGGGGCATGATGACAAGCAGTGCTCTGACGAGAACCCCTGGGCATCTGCCTATGTGGTACCATTCCAGAAATCTGGCTATGGCTGCTGTGTCCTGATACATGTGCCATAGATACCACACTGTCCTGGCCACTGCCAACCGTACACTGTCCCTCAGCTAAGGGCAATGGTGATGATGGATGTACAGGCAGTATGACTGTGTGCATGGATGGGGTGGAGACTTGTGTACTGTCAATTGGTGGCCCAACAACAGACCCTGACAAACCTGCCTGTGCCTCAACACACCTATCCTAATGAACACTGTCAATCTCAGTGACATCAGGTTCCCTGCTGTACTGAACCAGTCCCACCTCAGCACCTGTGAGAGGAAAACAGGAATCACACTTTAAGACCTGAACATGATGTCAGACCACATGCACACATGCACACATGCACACACACAAAAATACACTCCTCCCTAAAGCAGACACACACAACTCCAGCAATCTCAGAACATACACAATAGCAGGTGATGGTGAGGTACAGTATCACAAGCAAAACAGTCATATCACACATGTCAGCTTGCAGGACATGTGTCGCTCAACAGCATGCAGTGCAAGTGTAGACAATCCTTGTTACTAACAGTATACATGGCTTTGATGCATGTGTTTTTGTTATTAGGTGATAGGCCTCCCCCTGGAACACAATGCATACATGGACACAATATTGCTGTGCAGGTATTCAAACCTCAATAGCATCACAAGACATATATGTGTCAGTTGTGCAAATAGTGATTGGTATGCATATTGTTTAGAGGTGCATATGTGTGCACACATGCAACATTAAGGTGTATAGCAATAAAAGCTATGTGTAGTACTGTGGTTACAATAACTGGATGGGGTATAGTATCATAGGCCATCATCATGAAGCATCATGTGGTCACGCAAGGCTACAAATGTTTCCCAAACCAGCACTACTCATGCTGTACTACCTTGGCTACCTTCACCATTTCACAAACAGTTGTTATATGAGTTTGTAAGGAGGCCAATAAGGAGAATTCCCTGACATGAATGTGTAGTGCATTGCAGAGTGTTTAAATGCCCCATGATAGGCCTCTACCCCTCAGGTACATTATGTGTAATGTGTGGGTGAGATTTTGGATACTGGATTGTGTCTTTACAGAGGGTTTGGGAATCCTTTATGTGTAGCATGTTAAAATGCTCTGTGTATGACATAGATGTGTATGTTATGTGCATGTTGAGTATCAACTGTGCCTATCCAATGGTCACTACAGTCTAGCCACATTTGTTTGAGATAGTCTGGGTATTGCATGTGTTTGAGGCAGCTAATCACATTAGTGAGATGTGCGTGGTCTTACACCAAACATGCACAGCATGCATTATGGGTAGGTGTGTTACATGTGTACATGGCCTACACCTTAACTATGACATGCACTTTTTATTTACAATAATAAATGTAGAACACACTCATCAGCATCTGCCCGCTGCCTTGATGTCACCCCAGAGGGACCTACATAAAGATGAGAAAGGTTGTCAGTGGCCACAACTGTGACATTGCTACTGTGTGTTTGCAGTCTTACAGTACAACAACAGTTTACATTCACAGGGCTACAGATTATGTTCCAAATGATCAGTACTGCACAACAACAGGCTCCACGTCTTTTAACAACACACTCCACATCTCACATATGCATGATCTACCATTACAGATAACAGTAGTCTACAGATAAGCCATGTTACCTGCATGCTCCATGTGTACTTGCTGGGTGGCTCCAACCTCCATCATGGTGTATGTCTGCTGCTGTTGTTGTTAGGCAGGTGCCACCAGGCTCAGGAGCAGCTCCTCCACTCTGGTGAGGGGGGGGTGGATATTAACACCACCTCCTGTTGCAAGCTGTTGTCTCCGCACATCAGCAGCATGGTGACGGACATGTCTGAGAAGCTCACTGCAGTGGTGGCGTACCTGATCATATGTCCAGTTATGCAGGCCTACTTCATTTACCCTGCAGACAATATCTTGCCAGATTGCAGTACGCTCCTGCTGGTCCTGGCTGGTTCGTGAGAACATGAGACTGTAGTGCTGAATCATAGTGGTAGTAATTATGTCATCTTCAGCATTACTGTAAATGGGGTTCCTGTGATGTGCCATGATCCCTGGAAGACATAACTACGAAAATATGTCTGAGCAAGTCATATGGCACATTTAACATTATACAGTACAGATATCACTGAACTGCCATATTAGCTAACCAAGAGTGAATCACTTTAACTGCCACTTATTACTGCTCACCCCACAACTTCTTGGAAGTGCCTGGCTCACTCTCAATCTAATGAACCATGTTCTGCACAGCAACAAAATAAAATCACTATATAAGACTATACAAGAGTACCTGGCACACTGTATGCAACACGATGCACCACCTAGCCATAGCAGATATACATCAAGCTGATGTGTAAAGAAATATATCATCCATCACAATGAGTGTAAGGTCCAGTAAATGTATTACTATTATACCACACAACTTGTTAATGGCAAACCCGTGTCCAAAATATGTGCACAATTGGGAATTTAGGTCGCATACTGCTGTAGTACACTATGAATTTTGCTAGATACGCAGTTATATGTTTTACCACACATATGTCAAAGGACATGTTACAGACATACCCACACATACATCATACATAATTACAGGACACAAAGGTATGACAACCCAAATAAGCTTTCAGTGTGTACTATACAGTATTGTGTGTCAGTACTTACACAACCTTAATCTTGAGAAATGTAATCTGTGATGAATACAGGGACCACACAAAACAGTGGATGCAAGCAATGTGGACATACACCATACTTTGCTGTACAGGCCCAGAGCTTCAAGTAGTACTACAGTACACACAGGATTTGGATTCAACATCAGTACCAATCAATAATCATAGATGTAGTGCTTTAGCCTCCAATGACTCACCCTAGTTAAAACCAAGGGACTTAATCACACTGTATGCCATAGCACTTTTTCTGCCTAGCAACAGAATACACAGCTTTTGCTAGGATCAAAGCAAGGACCCATAATACCATGACATAAACAGTTTCCCACTAAGCTATCCCACAGATACATAACTTTGACGTATTCACAAACACATTGACCATCACAGTCAGTTAACAGTACAGAGAATGTATTGCAACAAGTAGATGTAGGTGTGTATGAGTATATATAACTATATATATATATATATATATATATATATATATATATATATATATATATATATATATATATATATATATATATATATATATATATACACACACACACACACACACACGCATCCATTGGTGTACATATACATATATATGTAGGCACATATACATTTCACCTTTCATAATGAGAATATCAATTATACAAAGGATGTGAGGTGTACAGTAATGTAATTAAATCGTCTTGGGATAAATGCATTGAAGGTGTTCACAGCCCAGGTAGCTTTAGCAGGCCACACTGGCTTCAACATTGCAAAGTGAACAAACCACCCACAGTGTTTAACCACCACGTCATATATCAGCACTGTATGCTGTCTTGTTTGTCACACACTAAAACCTACATACAAAATGTGCATACTAACCTTCACCAACATATATATCTCCACCCTTCACAAACAGTTGCAATATGTCCCCTGCTCTATGCACATATACAGATGTGAATATATATGACACATATATATTTCTCCGTATGTGTGTGGCATACACACACAAGGTCCACACTGTTGTAAGTTCCTGGACCTCACAGCTGAACTGTTGGGTCTTGCTGCAACACAAACAGGTGTCACATATGAACACACACACTAACATTAGGGGGTATATATGGCTACAAATGCTAGATAAGCATGCTAGACTGCTACAGCAGTTGAGTTGCCAATGCTAAGCTACACTTTAATATGACTATCATGCATGTGTTGTTCTTTCACACCCATGTTTATATAATGTCAGCGCTAATCCCCCCAACAGCCATTGGTCACACTACTGTACAGAACACAGATAACATGGATCAGAGCTTTGACATTTAATGCTGAGCTACACATTTCACAGGTATGTCCCACTGCCCACAGGTACACACTGTATTGTCCATAGCAGTAGTTAAGCAGAACATCTATGCATACATAAGTACTGCTGCCACATATGAATGGTTCACATTATGTAGACTATTCTTCAATAACATCTACTACATGCCAGTAAATACATATGTGTCACATACCTTTCCTTTGTATGATTTGGTAATATTTCTTTTTCTTTTTCCTTTTCTCTGTCTCTCTCTCTCTCTCTCTGTCAGTCCCTGCAATAGAGTGATTGAGTTTGTTGGCAGAGATTGCAGCCTGCTTTTGTAGGTATTTGCACATGAGCATGTGATGGCCTCTGCACCAATTAGTGGCCACCACTTGCTAATTGCATGCAGCCTGCTGTGTAGTAATTGCAGTAATCACTGTCATAGCAACCCAGTACTATAAATTGCTAACTCATGTAGGTGTGGCCCTTTCAGCTTTCCAAGATGGAGATCATCCTTGTTTGCTGTGGACATCATTGTTTAAGACAGAAGGTTGGTATAGTTCTTATATCAGAAGCCAGGGGTGTAGCCAGAGATTTACATTTTGTATTCAGACCTAATGTTGCTGCTTCCAGTACCCACTTTTCAGTGTAGAAATGTACTCACCCCTCAAAATGCTACCCCAAGATACATGGAAAGATGTATTTTCTTTTCAACTTTTACAATTAACTGCCATACAAAGCTAGTTATTGAGATGTATTCCTTTGGCACAAGAACTGTTTGTGAACTGCTATACTGTGAATATTCATTTACTCAGTTCTAAACAGTTTGTGCTTTTTTAGTGTTGACATTAGCACAAGCTGCTCAGAAAAACTGGACACATTTCAGTACTGTGAGTATGCTTACCTACATCCTTGGTAGACCCTGCACACACAGGTATATTCTACATTTGGGTAAGGGTGCAGAATACAGAGAGCATACATATTATTGTGTGAATTTTATCTTGCTGGACTTACAGGGTTGCTGTGTACATGTTAGTTTATCAAGGCAAGTAATCTGTCTGCGTAACTCCCAACTGTGGACCTATCCACATGGTAGCCAGGGAATAGCCTGTTATTTTTTGTCTGTGCACCACACAGGTCTTTTCAGCAATAGAGCAATGGCATTGTTACAGTTGGTTGCTACCAGTACATAGCTACATCCATTTGTATTTCAGTGTTGTATTCCTACATAAGGGTATGCTTCCGGAACGCCTTCCAAAGCTATTTGCACAGTGTGTAACAGCAGAAAGACTGATATGCCTCTGTGTTTCTGCCTCTGCCAGACCACTCAAACACTCAGGTACATATTTGAACAGACTCAGGGAAAAGTAGAGAAAAAGTCAGGGACACCTTTAAAATGTTAGTGCCATTAAGTTGAAACATTGAGAGAATCAGAGCATATTAATTAATACACCTTTTCTAAAGTAAAAGAAGTGTCTAACTCTTAATTATTGTCACTATTCATTAAGTGTAATTCACTACCTTTCTGGCCAAAGTCAGTAGTTTTAGGAGGGATTCCGAGGGACAGAGCTAAAATTTGTGTCAAAATTAGGGACATCCCTGAAAATTTGGGACAGTTGTGAGGTATGGCCTCTGTCCTAAACAGATATGCCAGTGTTTGTCCTGCTGTGATACTGTGTGGGGTTGTAAAGTGATGGTGTAACATTATTTCCTGCTAGAATGGCTGCTTCTCTTATCACAGTCATGTAATCTCACAACAACTGTTGGTTAAGATCCACAGAACAAGTTGTGTGGTATAGCATTCCTATTTTTCCTTTACATTCACTCATTCTGATGCATGATATATTTATTTCAGCACTAACTTGTTGTATATCTACCGTGGCTTAGAGGTACTTCATGCAGTGTAGTGTTTACAAGGTCTGGGGTTCGAGACTGACAGAGGTGTTTTATTTTGCTGCTGAGCAGAACAAGGGCCCTCACATACAGAGTGACTAAGGCACTTTTAAGCAGTTGTAAGCAGGTTTACGTGGGTTTGCGCGATGCTTAGCAATGCTTAGCTAAGCGCAAACAAGTGCACACTCACGCAAACCCGCTAACTACTACTTAATGGTGCTTACTCCCGCTAACCCCCATGCTCATTTCTTTGAAAGAAAAGAAAAATGGGGAGATAGGAAAGTGGTGAAAAAGGGGCACAAAGAGGGAAAGACAGTATGGAAAGTAGCTCGGGATGTGCAGAATGGGTGTAGGGAAGGTCCATAGCTGCCCATTTCTTTAACAGCAACAGCTGTGCACATGGAATAAATTTGGAGGTAGATATGAAACCTTCAACCCCTGAGAGAGGGGTGAGGACAACAAAGTATGTTGTAATGCCAATTAAATTACATTTTATGTGTCCAGTGGACATGTGTGCAAAATGGGCAGCTATGTATGGGGCGTAATTTTTTTTTTTTGGGAGCAGATTGCCCTTTTTTTTTTTCAGGTGAGAATGGAATGTGGGGTAGGGGAAGTAGGTATATTTGGGGAGGTAGGTTGGGGAGGTAAACAGACAAGACAAACAAGATGTATACAGGGGCGGAATATGACACATGTGGTGGGTGAATACCTTTGACAGGGAGGGATGTTTGGAAATCGCAAGCCCATGAGCCCACAGATGGAAACAGTGGGACTGAGGTCCCCGCCCATGGGCAGTCACCACTGCACCTTCACAGCCCAGAGGGTGGCTGTGCTGGGGGCTGTGTAGGAGGGGTAGGCTGACCCAGGAGTTGCGCCACTCGTGCCTCAAGCTGGCGTAGAGGTTCTGCAACAGAACATTCAATCTCTCTATGCACCACTGCCCGGACCATTTGAAGGGTGATAGATGGCCCTCCTCCACCCACGCTTGCACAGGAGGCCGAGCCCCATCCCCTGCAGCGGTTCCACCCAAAGGTGGCACAGGGCCAACAGAGGAGGTCCCAGGCTGTGCACCAGACCTGCTGGTGCAAGGTGCCATGGCCAGCTGAGGTTGGACAGGTGGGACGGCTGGGACCGGCCTTCCCATACGAACTATGTTTTGGAGGGTTTAATAAAGATATCGGTTAGTAACAGTCAACAGCATTCCCAATTAGTTATAACAGCATGCAGAAGTATTCCCATTAACCCAACACACCAGATTTGCAACAGTTGAAAAGCAAGCATAACACATGCATATATAGAACAATAGTGGACATTACAACAGCATGCAGGTTGAATTGATGGCAACAGGCCACCAATATTGTTGTATTTTAACAGGGCACATGCATAGAAATAAATGCAAATATTTATAAACCAATAGGACATATGTCCCAACAAATGTTTTGAGATTAGACATACCCATTGAGGTGTGGAATTGCATTTTTTATGCACATACAGTAGGGTAGAAAAGGCTAGCTCAATTAACAACTTATATATCCTTCTAGTTTTCACTACATTCCTATTAACTGCAGTTATATGTCACTTACATGTATTATTACACTACCCAATGTCCTTATATTGTGCAACTGGATTTTGCTAGATCATTATATACATGAGCTGTATCTTACATACAAACTGTCCAAGATGCAGATGTTACTGCTACATATTTTGAGAGTTGTTCACACACACTACTGCTAAGATGGTACACTGACAGCTCTACTTTCAGATAATTATCTAGATATGTTCAGGTGAAAGTATTAGTTCCTACATTTCTGGCAGCACACTGACATTTCTGGGGAACAAAATACCAAGCTACTCATGTGCCAAATTAACCTGTACATGCTGGGCATGAACCAACAGTTGATGGCTGTAAATATGCATAAAAGCTACTGGCACTCCTTTCATCCACGTTATATGGGCCTACCCAAGTGTGGGTTAACACTGCTTAATACAACAGTACTATTTGTAAAATGCAACAATACAACAATATATCAAAGAAAATTACACAGACGCACTCCAGGAATTATACTTTTATTAAAGGATTATTACACCTTATTCACTGGGTTAGAACACTTTTTGAAGGCTCTCTCATTTATTTTATATAACAGTACATGCAGAATAATTACTAACCTGCCTGATGATGCAGCCTTTGCAGCCTATCTTCATGGGCTTGCTGATTCATAGCCCGGACACCTGCAGCTGTGAAGTAATTGCACTGATATTGAGACATACCTATCCATAGTATAGACAAGCATAGCAATTCTTAACTACTTAATACAATGGCTACTTACTCAGTACTGGGGCATTTGCCATCCCACGGGCCTCCTGGATCCACTGGTCCAGTTGATCCTCCTTACGTCGCTTCAGGTCAGAGTAATGGTGCCTGACCTGCTCACCAGTCCGAGGAATGCCAGTGGCACTGGTGAGATCATGAGCTAGACAGTTCCAGGCCTCCGTTTTGTATTGGGTGCCCAGGTACTGGCCCCGCAGGAGTCGTTCCTCATGATTGTGGACAAGGAGCCAAACCATTACTTTGGTCTCCTCAATGCCCCAACGTTGCGCTCGAAATCGAGTGCTTTCTCCAACACCAGCCATGCTGACTGCAGAAGGGAGCTACAACCAGTTATGGCAAGTATTACCACCTGTGGAGCTTAAATATGCCTCATTTCCCACACTTATTTGTGATTGGCCAGTTTTGAAAAAACTCAGCTGTAGGCACACCTGCTTAGCTGATGTTAGCAATGTTTAATATTCCTTTGATAGATATGTGTCTGTTGAAAGTGCATGGTTATGAAATGCTGTCATGACTTAGTGGTTATGTACTGTGACTATAGTGCACAGTATCCCGAGTTCAAGCTCTGTCACTGCTTTTTATTTTCCTACTGGCCAGACCTGAATGGTTAAGGTACAGAAAAGGAGGTGTGGCTGTGTTTAGCTGACTTTGCTCAACTTTACCCGACTTTGCTCAGCGTTGCTCGACGTTGCCTGACATTGCCCGATGTTGCGCTGGTTAGCACGGTGCGCAGCTACACGCAAACATGTTCTGGTTGTGCTAGTTGGTGAGATGGGCAGCTCCGCACAAAGACATTGCGCTAGATAACACAGTGCTCAGCTATGAGCAATTAAATATAAATATGCTCAATACTGGCAAAATATGCTTAGCAGTGCTTTACATTGCTTAAAATAAGTTACTCATGCATCAGTATGCATAACCATTTCACCTTTATATATATATATATATATATATATATATATATATATATATATATAAAATTCGTTCACTACTACATATAACATTTCAATGCCTTTTACAAAACTTTAAATAATAAATGTCAGGAAATATTTTTGTATACAGATTTCCAACAGAAAATGGAACGTGTAGTGGTGGGGCTCGAACTGGGAATGCCTCCTCTTTGTGCGAAGGCTCTAAACACTACTCTATCGCTATTTCGCTTAATTTGCATATATTTTTTTTATTATCCTCTTCGGTGTCTAAACTGCTAACTGTAGCTAAGCAATGGGCAAACCCGCGCAAATATGGGCAGCTATATCGGAAATGAAAAGAAAAAAATTCTTTTACTTTTTATATTTGTACGGGGTTTAATATATGGGGGAGTGTAGTGTTAGAATGTACACATGTGAGCGGATTCTCTCATGTAACTAGACATTTCCCGAGTTTCAAAATTGCAGGGGCGTGGATTTTTGGACTGCTCGGCAGTCCGACATGCCCCCTACACTCATCCATGCTCCATGTTAGCTTTAGAGTTGAGGCAGCATGCCCTCATTAATATGCATGGCGCGTTGCCATCTAACTCTTAGACTGGCTCTTCCGTGTAAGACTAATCTAGTCTTACACGGAAGATTAGTGAATTCTGAGGAATGTTTGACATACCTTCTGGTTTTATTGTTAATATTGTTACATATAATGGAATTATTTTGACTGCATTGTCTGTATTATATGTCTGTTTATTGAATGTAACACCTATTAAGGGATTTATTAAAATATCTGATCTTCTTGGGTTGCAATTGGATGAACTTCCACATGTGACATTAATGGTCTTGTTTTTAAATGTCTTGTTTGTAAGTTATTTTTATTCTGAAGAAGCCTTTTGTTATATGCAGATGAAAGTGTTACATTTTTATATTTTATTAAAGTGATTTGTTTTATTCAGTGCTGTGTACTAGTTTGGCAATGGAGCAGTTTGGTATGATTGTCAGAAAATCCGTGTCCATTCAACATTTGTTGTTGTTCTGTTAACTTTTTAGGTGAATCAAGGCTCTGAGCTCTTAACAAGCTGCTTCCTGTAGTCATAAGTACAGAGTTTGAATCCTTCCACCTCCATCTGCCTACTGAGTGACTGTGAGCATGTCACTCAGATATTACTCCTGGGTCACCTTGAAAAAAGGACACTTTCTTACTTTTTACTTATTTAAAAATAGATACAAAAATAGTATTTGAAATGTGCCCCCCCAAAATATTTTGGCTTTGTCCAGAATTCTTGAGTAAAGAAGCTGAGAATTGTTTTGGTCTGGTCCTTGTAAGTATTTAAGAAAATGATTTCAAATCCGTTCCTGTTTTTTTTGGTCTTTGTCTGATATTTGAGCTAAAAGGTTGGAAGGGCATTGGGCTGGTGCAATGAAATGCACTGTATGGTTCTCACAGCAATGAGCTGAAATACACTTCTCAGTCATTATTTATGTATTTATTCATTCATTTCATCTCAGTCAAACATTTGGATTTACAATGTCATACAAGGGGCTGCAACTGATGGTCACATCAATATGTTTGCATGTGTGTGTATGTGTCCTCCATCCTGGAATAGTTATGGCATAAAGGCAGGAATCAACTGTAGCAAACAGGAACTTCATCGTATGATCCATAGTCTTTAGCTATCCTTGGTTTCCTTGATTTTTTGATGGTTGACAATGTATTTATTATCTGGCTGTGAATAAAGTGGACAGCATGAAGCATATGCATTAATGTATCAACTATGAATGCAGTTTTAATTTAACTTACTTTTGGAAGACACATGGGTGTGAAATATACTGGGTTGGGCTACAACAATTTGTCTGGTACTTAGTGTAGATGAATAAGGGCATCAGCAGTTAATGATCTTCTTCTGGTAGTGCAATATTTGAGTCTGTCAACCTTCATTTGTCTAGTATGAGTATGATACAGTCACTTCTCCTTGAAGTGTCCCTGGGCTGCCCCTGAAAAGGGACACTTGTGTCCTGTAGGTTGTCCCAAGCTGTTAGCAAAAACATTACATATTTGTATTTTGAATTCCTGCTCTTTTCAGATAACCACTGATTATTACTTCAATATATGCTATTTGACTATGTATCCCTGTACATATGTTGTAGTTTAATGGATTGCCAGGCACACTTTCAATAACTGTGATCAAAAGGAAGAGATGTCTATTGTTGCTCATGCTATCTGTTTTCAAAGTGAGACCTTTTTTGTTCATCAAATGAATGTCAGTGTTTCGGCTGTAAATTTTTTAAACAAAATTTTAAATTAAATCCAAATCTCTGTGATCATTGTAAAAGGACAAAAGAAAATATCATGCACACTGTCAGGTTTGAACACTGTTTTCTGGGAACTGGGGAGAGACAGCAAAGTAATAGGATATTGGTATGACTGTGGGGGTTGTCCATTACCCTGCCTAGTGCCCCATTTGACCATGATCCAGCTTTGAGTTCCAATTTGTTTGATTACTTATGGATGTGCTAGCTATTCAAATGTGTGTGTTTTTTATGTTTCATTTGTAATAGTATAAGAAACAAAAATAAAGAGAATCTTTGGTGGGATTAGCTGGATGGAATGATGTGACATGTTAGCAAGTGTTAGAAAAATCGTGAAGGGGATAAATAAGATGGGATGCTGGGAGAGTCTAAAAGCTGGATATATATGTATTAGAAGAAAATAAATGAATGTTTTAGGTAGAATGTATTGCCTGAGGAGCAGAGGAAGAAGCAGAGTTGAAAAGGAAGGACAATGGGAAAAGTGGACATTCCTGGCAAATTGAAAGAAGAGTTCAAGCAAGTTGAGTTTAAAGAATGAGATGTTTCTAAAACCCATGTTTTGGCCTTGAATCTGTCACATTGCAAATTCAAAGTCTCCTAAGTGCAGATATCTGTAGATTCAGTTCACAAGTAACAGGCATCATTGCATTTTTTTCTCACAATTGGTGATTAAATAATATACACAATTGTATTATATTTCCCAAGGCCACAAAAAGGATAAAGCAGATTACAGGAAAATAGATTGATGGATGGATGCATCACTTCCAGTTTTTTCCATTTGCACTGTTCTCCACAAGTATCACACTACCTCTACACATTGCCTATTGTTAAAGTTGTGTCTGTTCCTTGCACCTGGTTACGGTTCCGAGTATGCATGGTTGTGCGTCTCTGTGTGTAAGTGTGTCCTTATTGGTGTGGTGAATTTAGTTGTTACTATGGAATGAAGCATATATGTAAATTTATGTTAAAATATATGTATACACATATTCCAACTAAATGTATGTATATATCAGTGACTATATACATTTATTACATATTAAATACCTATGCACAGACATATTGTACCTGATAAACTCTAGTCTCATGCTATAGCATTAGCACTTTGAAACACAACAGTAATAAAAATGTTTTAGTGATAGGTGACACTGTTGTCAGGCTCACTAACTCATCACTTACAAAGCTGGAAGAGGGAGTTACAGTAAGTTGTCATTCAGCTGCCAGGATCGATAACATTACAAGGGCCATAAAGACCCTAACAAATATGGCTCATATGGTAGTGGTGCATGTGGGAGTGAATGACTTGAAATATAGATCCTTGAGGGATATGCAGACATGTCTGAACTTTCCAGGTATGTTCCAGGCCTGCAGGTGACTTATTAATCCTAAGTGGAATCCTTCCTTCACCTCAAATAATACCTAGCTATAAAAAGAAACATAATTGGCTTCAATAATTGGTTAAATAGCTGGTGTCATTCCAGGGGAATTCAGTATGGGTCAGCATGGGATGAGATTCTCAACAGTCCAGCTTGCTTCACTAAGTATGGTCTGCACCTCTCGTTTCAAGGCTTTTGCATACTGGCTAAAGCCTTTGCTGCTCTCAAGTGCCTTCTTTTAGACAGAGTCCACTGGATAGACATTCCAATGTAACTAACATATCAGTCCCAAAATGAAACTGCATTAACGTGGTTCTCCTTAATGCCAGAAGTCTAAACAATAAATCGCCTGATCTTGGGGCACTCCTGCATTTGTGAAACATCCGTGTCTGTGTAGTTACTGAAACTTGGTTTCAGTATAACGAGAGCACTTTTCATGCTTCCCAGTCCAATGGCAACTGTGGCGGAGTCTCCATATTTGTGATGAACATACAGCCTTCAGGCAGAGTCATAGAGACTCACAAACTGAGCTTGTTGAGCTACAAATCACTGTAGGTAGGATTAATTATCAACTAATAGATTGTTACAGAACATTTTCTTTGCCCCTTGATAACATGTTAGATTCCTCAGTGTTCTAAATGATCTCCCTAATATCAAAAACTCCCTTAATCTATGTGACTAACTACATTTCAATAAATTGGGGCACCTGTACCTCCAATGTAGGATATGCCCAGAATTTCCTGCACTTCATAAACAAAATTTCCCTTGAGCAGCTGGTAAATAACCCCACTAGAGGACACTGTATTCTTGACATGATTCTCACAAATATGTCCACCTGTTGCACTACTCCTCTGGTATCTCATTCTCCAGGGAAGACGATAAACTTATGACCATCTCCTTTAAACTCCAAAAAGCTCCTACAGCAAACCCCACTAAATATAGGGACTACAAACATGGAAACCTCAACCTACTATGTGATGAAATATCAAAATCCACTCATGACTGCACCTCCCTAGACGTTAATACAGCAGCAAGCTTCACTAAGGAATCCACCACTGATTTAGAAAAATGCACAGAGCTAGTAGTTTCTATCAGAACCAAGAATCATGGGAAATTCAAGAACAAATCTTCCTGGTGGCCCACCACCACAAATAAACAACCAAAGAAAGAAACTCCTTAAATCATATAGTACACCAAAACCCATCTTCACAAGGATAATATCAAAAGCATTACAACAAAAAATGAATACTATCAGGTCTGTAAAAGAAGCCCATGAACTTAGGCTGCCCTCTGGAGCCAAAGCTGAATATAAATCCTACTTTAACAAAGTTTGAAAAAAACAAAACAAAACACCCTGCATTGTTCAGAACTTATTCTTAATGGGGTCTTTAATGCAAATAAATTTAGTTCATAGGAGATTATTAGACTAACAGCTTAAGAGCCCTTACAAGCCTAGCCAATATAACCCAATTTTACCCAATATATGGCCCCTAGGTACAATAGGATGGCCTATGCCTGGAGTATCTTACAGATTGCCCCTATCCATAAGGGACATAGGCACTACCCCAGGTGTGAATCTGCAATTCCCCATCCATTGATCCAAACTGCATTTGTAGAGGGCCAGGGAAGGACTCTGCTTAACATGAATAGGAAGCCTGTTCCAAAGAAAGGGCAATCTCTGAGACACATATCTGTCTCTCCAGCATGTTTTGTATGAGTCACTGACTAAGTTTAGATCTCTAGACTGGGTGACCCTCATCCTGTTTGACTTGTGGATGCATAGCTGCTCCATCAGGGCTGGATTTGTGAGTGCCTTTTAGGTCAGGCAAAGGTCACTCCTTAATAGTTGGTAGGAGACAGAGTAAAGGTATAGGGCTTTTAGTCTATCCACATAAGACATGTTGTTTACACCCTGTATTTTCTTTGTGAGGAACTTCAGAGGCCACTCCTGCTGCTGTAAGTGCCTTATCAAGTACATGCCCAATGGTATATTGTACTTGATTATTGGTCTAATGAGGGCAGAGTACAGTGGGACTATCATTTCCTTCACTCTGGATGTCATACATTTGGCCCTCTTCAAAAAGAACCTTGATGATTGGATGGGAGATGGGAAATTCACCCTGGGGATACGTCAGTCACCCTGCTAGACAGGGGTCCAGGGAAGTAAATATTGTGGGAAGAAATCTCCAGGGAATTGTTATGGCTAGGCTTGTATAGGCCCTTGGGCTGATAGCCTAGTACCAACATATGAACCTAGATTGTAACTGACCTCATACACTGCGATATCAAGAATTTTCTTAGACTTGACCCGCAGCAATTTGGATTTGTGAAGGGTAGATTTTGTTTATTTAATTGGGTAAATTCCTTCAAAAATGTTTATGGAGGCTGTAGATGGTGACCATTCACTGCACATGACATTTCTTCACCTGGCTAAGACCTTTGAAACCAGTTCCTATGCTGACATCTATATATGCTAAATGCATTAAAAATTAACCCATATGTGGTATGATGGATAGCAAACTGGATGCAAGACAGAACTCACACAGTGGGAGTTGCAGGTGCCTCATCAGAAAGTATGAAAGTGACCACTGGTATCCCTCAGGGCTCAGTGTTGGGACCTCTGCTTTTAGGTATTTACTTCTCAGATCTCCAAGCAGAGAGGCAAGACCTCTAGCTATTAAAGTTATAAATGATTGTAAATTGTGACTGTTGTTAAGTTACCTTATGACACTCAACCCCTGCATAATAAACTTTTCTTAGCAAACTCTCAGTGTACTAGAAATGGGCTGAAGATGAATGATAAAAAGTGTTTTATAATCAAATTTGATAGACAAACCCTTCCTCTCATCATATTGTCTAGACAGCACACCTCTACAAAATGAAAAAATGTAATTAGGGACCTAGGTGCTTGGGCTGATAGCTCCCTCATTTTGACCATCATGAAGCAACAATTGTCAGGAAATCATTTTATATAGCCCAGCAAATTGCCAAAATAATATTATCAAGGTCTAAAGAGGCAATCATGCCTTTATACTCAGCATTGGCCAGGCCAGTTATAGGTTTATAGATTCATAGGTGCTTATTTGGCTGCTTTTCTTCAGGAATCGTAAGAAGCCTACTCTTACATTGCCATGGTAGTTTTTAGCTCTTATATTTTTGCATATGAATTACTCAGAGGCAGACAGAACAAGGACATGTTGGGAAATTTACTTTTTGCCCCTATCTATGACAGACATGGGTGCTAAACCAGGGAGGAGGCGAATTTTTGGTTTCCCATCCATTCATCCAAATTGCAATTGAAGAAAGTAAGAGAAGTGCTTCTCTTTATGTAGGGTGAAAGATGGTTTTAAAGAAAAGGTATCCTCTTTTTTACAAACCTATCCCTTGTAATGGATATGTTATTTTTATGTTTCTTAATGCTTATTTTAATATACTGTTAGCTTAAAAGTACTTAAACAGTTTCACATATTTTACTATTTAGCTTAGCAGAACAGTTTGGCTTTGCTAGAGTTCATTAGAGCTTAGCAAACAGATGATAAATGTTTCTTGTAATCATTTAACTTAGAGAAGGTAGGTACCTTACACTTGCTTGGAATGTCTCTGAGATAAGTCTGCTGAAAGTAAATACATAAAGCATGTCAAGACTGAGAAAGTTTTAAACTATCCTCCCATATGCATACCTTGTTATCTGTTTACTCCTTTCAGCCTTGGAAATGTGTTTACATTTTATCACAAGTTGAGAAAACTTTGAATTTTGTATGAACTAATCTATTTTTTTGAAATTTTTAAGATATAAAAAGGGTTACATTTGAGCGTAGAGCTGAATCTCTCTATTTTGAGATACTCCAGAATTCTCATGATACGTTATAATAAAAATGTATTTATTTATTTTTATTTTATTTTACATTTGTTGACCGGGATAGTCCGAATGGATACATGTCCATTTTCAGCGGAGGCCCAGGGAGAAAAGCTCCAAGGGTAAGCAGATACAGCATTACATAATATCAGCATTACATATTACAAACAGACTATTTACAGAGATTACATAAGTAAGCAAGTTAAACAAGTTCCACAGGTTAGAGTTAAAAAATGTGTTTGCATCCAGACTTTCTGACCGTCTATGTTTTGAATTGAATAGCTGCATGACATTATTTGCTAACTAGTATTCCTTTTCAGACAGTGCCATGCCTGGTGTCATTTTAGCCAAGGTTTATTTGTTTTGCTTCACATCACTGAAGACTGTAGTAGGGATTTCTTTGACAAATACTGGGCACCCATTTCAGTAAGTGCTTCTAACTTACATTTTGTCTTTGAGTTCTTTTTTAATTTCTCCAAGTCTTTTGGGTTTCTAATACCATGATGGGAAAGGATCCCATTCCTAAGTCAAAGTATGATTAAAGTTCATGAAACTGGTGTTGTTTCAATCGTTGATGTTAGCAAGAAGTGTTCTTCCTGTAGGTATTCAGTGATGTCAGTGCAGCTTTGAACCATATGCACATTATTTATTGCACTGGCGAATGCATTCAATGTTTAGGTTTACATTCAGAATTGTGAGGTTTTTCTTCTAGGATATGCTACATGCATTAACCGTGAAGGGCCTGGTGCTTAGACTGAATTGGGTTTCGGTCATAAATGCATAGCAGGGAGGGGTCCTGGAAGTAGTGGATGTGTATATCTGACAGTTTATATAAATCTGTATGCATGAGTGAAAGAGAGAGAGAGAGAAGAGGGTGTTAACCAACAACACAGTAGACTACACCTTTTATTATGGGTAAGACAAGCAGTAAGATTATTGAATTGTCTGTTGGTTCTCCAGCCCGTTATATGAACCATACATATGGGACAAAGTCTTGTCAGTACTTAGCATATTGCCACAAACTAACTAAACCAAACTTAGATTTATGCTTTCCTGACAATGGCTCTTTTGATAAAACTAAAATACATTTATGAATTAAAGTAGAACAGGAGAGTAATAACATAAAAACTAATCAATGGAATAGCTATAATGACTGGTATATTGAAACTTTTAAATGACACAAAGAATCCTCTGCAAAGGGGTTAAAAGATGCAAACGGCAAACTGTTGCAACAAGTGAAAGAACTTAAGAATACAGTTAAAGCATATAATACCATGCCAACTGCTCCTTTGTGTCCAGCCATTTCAAATGACCATGCTGCACTGGGGGGTGGAAGTTTTCAGAGGAAGGTGTTCAGCTTCCCTTCTTCCTACATCGTAGACATGACCAGGTTCCCCATTCATCCCAACATGGGTGCTGGAACCATAGAGCACAGGGGGCGGGGAGCCCCCCCCCCACTTTTGCAGATCATCTATACCTCTGCCCTTTCATTTTCCGCACCTCCAACCGCCACAATGGCATCAGTGCATGTATTTCCAGTTGTTTTGCGAGAGGGAACACAAAGTTATTCAAGCTGCTGCAGAAACGGATTGTATTTCCGGTTGTTTTGCGAGCGGTTATTAAGTCTCAGAAGCCTGTAATGGGGCAATTTAGTAAGTCTCAGAAGCCTGTAATGGAGTGAGTTAGCATCTGGACTGACAGGAGTAATGCAGCAGATAAATTGCAGAGTGGAACACACAGAAGTAATGGAGCAGATAACTGGAACGGATGGACAAAAGATGAAGTCTATCAGAGTGAGTACACTGCAGTGTGTGTGTGTGTGTGTGTGTGTGTGTGTGTGTGTGTGTGTGTGTGTGTGTGTGTAAATGCCCCCAGCAGGATACATCTGATAATGCAAGTTTTTGTCCTTGGTTCATTTTGAGAACAACTTTAATCGTAAGAATAATGCTAGCCTTGGTGAACGAGCTGTCGTTGCTTTATTAGCAGGATACATCTGGTGGCTAGAGGTACTCACACTCAAACCCTGTACTTTGGGTACAGGTAAAAAGAGCCTAAAGTCCCTAGCCACCATCACTTGTGAATTTGTGCTTGTTGCTCTGTTCCTCTAGTATTGCAGGACTGCTAACACAAAACTTTTTATTCTAGCAATTTTCTTCTTCTTCTTTCAGCTGCTCCCATTAGGGGTCGCCACAGCAGATCAACTGTTTCCATTTCTTCCTGTCCTCTGCATCTTGCTCTGTCACACCAACCACCTGCATGTCCTCTCTCACCACATCCATAAACCTTATCTTAGGCCTCCCTCTTTTCCTGTTACCCGGCAGCATCATCCTTAGCATCTTTTTTCCAATATACTCAGCATCCCTCCTCAGCACATGTCCAAACCAGCATAGTCTTGCCTCTCTGGCTTTGTCTCCAAACCTTCCAACCTGGGCTGAGCCTCTAATATACTTATTCCTAATCCTGTCTATCCTCGTCACACCCAGTGCAAATCTTAACATCTTCAACTCTGCCACGTCAAGCTCTAACTCCTGCCTTTTTGTCAATGTCACTGTCTCAATCCATATAACATAGCTGGTCTCAGTACCCTCTTGTAGACCTTCCCTTTCACTCTTACTGGTACTCGTCTGTCACAAATCACTCCTGACACTCTTCTCCACCCACTCCATCCTGCCTGTACTCTCTTCTTCACCTCTCTTCCACACTCACAATTACTCTGAACTGTTGATCCCAAGTATTTAAACTCATCCACCTTTGCCACCTCCACTCCCTGCATCCTCACCATTCCTCTATCCTCCCTCTCATTCACACACATATATTCTGTCTTAGTCCTGCTGACCTTCATTCATCTTCTCTCTAGAGCATATCTCCACCTCTCCAGGGTTTCCTCCACCTGTTCCCTACTCTCACTACAGATCACAATGTCATCTGCAAACATCATAGTCCACGGGGACTCCTGTCTGATCTTGTCTGCCAACCTGTCCATCACCATTGCAAATAAGAAAGGGCACAGAGCTGATCCTTGATGTAATCCTACCTCCACCTTAAACGCATCCATCACTCCCACCACAGACCTCACCACTGTCACACTACCCTCGTACATATCCTGTACCAGTCTTACATACTTCTCTGACACTCCCGACTTCCTCATACAATACCACAGCTCCTCTCTAGGCACCCTGTCATATGCTTTCTCTAAATCCACAAAGACACAATGCAACTCCTTCTGACCTTCTCTGTACTTCTCCATCAACACTCTCAGAGCAAACATTGCATCTTTAGTGCTCTTTCCTAGCATGAAACCATACTGCTGATCACTAATCATCACCTGCCTTCTTAACCTAGTTTCCACTACTCTTCCCCATAACTTCATGCTGTGACTGATCAGTTTAATCCCTCTGTAGTTACTACAGCTCTGCACATCACCCTTATTCTTAAAAATCGGTACCAAAACACTTTTTCTCCATTCCTCAGGCATCCTCTCACTTTCCAAGATTTCATTAAACAATCTAGTTAAAAACTCCACTGCCATTTCACCTAAACACCTCCATGCTTCCACAGGTATGTCATCTGGACCAACAGCCTTTCCATTCTTCATCCTCTTCATATCTATCCTTACTTCCTCCTTGCTAATCCACTGCACTTCATGATTCACTATCCGCACATCATCCAACCTTCTCTCCCTCTCATTCTCTTAATTCATCAACCACTCAAAGTACTCTTTCCTTCTGCTCAACACACTCTCCTTGCTTGTGAGTACATTTCCCTCATTATCCTTTATCACCCTTACCTGCTGCACATCTTTTCTAGCTCGGTCCCTCTGTCTAGCCAATCAGTACAGGTCCTTTTCTCCTTCCTTAGTGTCCAACCTTTTATACAACTCTTCATACACCTTATCCTTAGCCTTCACCACCTCTCTTTTTGCCATGCACCTCATCTCCTTATACTCTTGTCTACTTTCTTCATCTCTTTGACAATCCCACTTCTTTTTCGCCAACCTCTTTCTCTGTATACTGTCCTGTACTTCTTCATTCCACCACCAGGTCTCCTTGTCCTCCTTCCTCTTTCCAGATGTCACACCAAGCACCTTTCTAGCCATCTCTCTTACTAGCTCTGCTGTAGTTACCCAGCTTTTCGGTAACTCTTCACTGCCACCCAGTGCCTGTCTTAACTTTTCCCTGAACATCACCTCACAATTACCCTTTTTCAGTTTCCACCATTTGATCCTTGGAGCTGCCCTTACACTCATCCTCCTCTTCTTGATCACCAATGTCATCCTACAAACCACCATCCTATGCTGCCTAACTACACTTTCCCCTGCCACCACTTTACAGTCTCCAATCTCCTTCAGACTGGCCCTCCTACATAAGATATAATCCACCTGTGTGCATCTTCCTCCACTCTTGTATGTCACCCTATACTCCTCCCTCTTGTTAAAATACGTATTCATCACAGCCACGTCCATCCTTTTCGCAAAATCCACTACCATCTGACCTTCTGCATTTCTTTGCTTAACACCATACCTACCCATCACTTCATCATCCCCACTGTTCCCTTCACCAACATGCCCATTGAAATCTGCTCCAATCACCATTCTCTCACCCTTGGGTACAGTCATCACCACTTCATCCAACTCACTCCAAATGTTTTCTTTCTCATCCATAGCACACACAACTTGTGGAGCATATGCACTAACAACATTCATCATTACACAATCAATTTCTAGCTTCATAAACATCACTCTATCCGACACTCTTTTCACCTCCAAAACACTCTTAGCATACTGTTCCTTCAGGATAATGCCTACTCCATTTCTCCTCCCATCCACACCATGATAAAACAATTTGAAACCACCTCCAATACACCTAGCCTTGCTCCCCTTCCATCTGGTCTCTTGCACACACAATATACCAACCTTCCTTCGGTCCATCATATCAGCTAGCTCTCTTCCTATACCAGTCATACTGCCAACATTCAAAGTTCCGACCCGCACTATCACAGTCCTAGCCTTTACCTGCCTTCGGGCATGCCTTCCCCCTCTTCTCCTCCTTCGGCCAACAGTAGCCCAATTTCCGCCAGCACCCTGTTGGCCAACAGTACTAGTGCGGTCATTGTTAACCCAGGCCTCGACCAATCTGGTATGTATTTCTGTACTGTTGTCTGCATGTATGATTTGGCAAAATTTTATGCCTGATGCCCTTCCTGATGCAACCCTCCCCATTTATCCGGGCTTGGGACTGGCACAAAGAAATGCACTGGCTTGTGCATCCCCAGTGGCCGGGTTATTCTAGCAATTTTCTAAGGTTATAAAATCAGTATTTGAAATGTGTCCCTATTTTGGGGCTGTATTCCCCCATTATTGGCTTTGTTCTGTATTTTTGTGCTAAAAGGTTGAGAGCTATGGTGAGAGGTGAGAACTGAATTCTTTAAATGATATGATAGCCATTTAAGTTTGATTCCCATCTTTCAAGAAACTGCTGGTTTAGCTTAGTGGTATGTTGCTCTGACTGTAGTGCACAAGGTTCTGGGTTCAAGACTTGGCAGTGAAATGCATGGTGGTAACAACATTTTATGCAAGCAACTTTCCAAAATTATGCACGCAATGTTTAAAATGTGTCCCTGGTTTTTGGCCTTTTGCAACCCCCCCCCCCCCATTGAAAATAAGTTAAAGAAGCTGTGCAACATGCCTATGGATTACACTCTACTGTGATTCTGTGTTTATATATTGGGTGTAGAAGTAGACTGCTATCATGGAAATGTTCTGAATAGGGTAGTTTTGTCATTATTGGTGCATGCATTTTGCTTCATTGCCTACTGGAAAAATCTTCCACACACAATTGCATTTTAAATTTATTGTTTGAAGTAGACTGTTATCATGGAAATGTTCTGAATAGGGCAGTTTTGTCATTATTGGTGCATGCATTTTGCTTCATTGCCTACTGGAAAAATGTTCAAACAATAAATTTAAAATGTGCTCTAACTTAAGTCTAACAAGTGTGCTGTATTATACAAGGAATATAATTTAATACAATCAGGAAGGTGAATCAAGGAATGCATACATGTATGTATTGCCCTAAAAATGTGTTTGAAAACAGCCCAGAGGAAAAAGTGTGAAAGGCTCAAATTCATGGGCAAATTTTAATCTTTACTCTTGTTACCAAAGCAATGGATGAAGGTAAAACAGTTCACACCACATTACCTTGACCTGGCCAAGCCATTTGACACAACCCCCTACTCAGGTGTAGTATAAAAGATGAATAATGTAGGAGCAAACACTTGCATCACCAGCTGCATTGCCAACTTGGCTCACAGGATGCATGAGATCAAAACAGGGGAAGAGACCAGTCACCAACGGAGTCCCCCAGGGTTCGGTGCTGAGACTTTTTCCTGTTTGGCATGTATATCTCAAAAGTAAAAGGAAATACCAAAGAGCTTTGTCCAGCTAAGTTTGAGATGACTGCAAGCTAGGGGAAGTTATTGAATCCCAAAATGACTTAACCATCATGCAGAAAGGCTTGTCCCAAATAATAACTGGTGTCAAAATCATGACAATGCCCTCTGAAAACTGATCCAATTGTTTGGCATTTGGGAATTTGTGTGTACAGTGACCTAATTTTTGCCCAACATGTGCCCAGAGTCATAAGAAAGCCTTTCTATATTGTACAGCTTACAAACAAATTGATTGTGACTAGATCTAGAGATGTTGTTGTCCCCCTTTACAAAGCTCTCATTATGTCAATCATTTTGTATAATGCCCACTTTGGCATGTATCTGTCCAGCCCCATGCAACAATTGCAATACCTTCAGAGACACCTTACTAAAAGGATACAAGTCCTAAACAATAGGTCTTGCATGGACTACCTCAAAGATTTATTACTATACTCAGTATCCTACAGAGTGCTTAGAGGTGACATGTCTGGCATACAAAGCATCCCCCGGCATAATACAGATGGACCTACTGAACATCAGCAAGTCAAATGGCATCAGAAATACTCAGTCCAGGTATCTAAACTGAATGCTGTGGAGGGATGGATATATATCACAGAGGCTACCACTGTTCCGGAACAGACTATCCATAAAAATAAAGCAAAGCTCATCCATCCATATTCAAATGCAACTTGGATGTAAGGATGGGTAATAGAAAATGTACTCCAGGATTTCCCCTCATGCCACTAATGGATAGAGGCAGTTCCTAAATGCTGCATCCATTACATGGCCCCTCAAATTATTTATGGTATGATCACAGTTGTTCGCACTGGGGCTAATATACAATTATCAGCCATGGGGATAGCTAAGACCAATCAGAAAATGTTAATTCAAGCACCAAAAGGGAATTGGCTAAGCTTAAAATGTCCTCCAAGTGAACCTATGTTGTGGTAGCAAATAGTTATAAAAAAATTCCCTTTTTAGTTCACTAAGTGCCACTGTCACCCCCCCCCCCCCCCCAGTCTTTAACAGCTTCAGGCACCTCTGCATCCCAACAAGACAGATCAGTCTGTTACCTTATGGAAAAGTATATCTATACATGTCACTCCTGTACCTGCACACTCCACATCAGCTTCACCTCAGTCTGAACATTAGCACTGTACACCCCAGCACCCTGTCAGTTAGATAGAGATGGCAGCATCACACACCATGGTGAGGTAGAATATTCAGGTAAAAACATGCATTGTACTTGCCAAAGGACAAGACAGGCTGAAACCCAGGAAGAGCAAATGGACAATTCTCTACATCCCCTTAGAGAAGTACCACATCCAGATGGTACTATGGCATTAGTCCACAGACCTTGGACATTTACTGATTTATATTGTATAAGTAAAACTTTCCTAAAATTACACAATCCCCACAAAAGTTCAAGGGTGAATTAAACATTGTTATTCAAATATATAAACCTATTTTGGGAGATTTAAGACAGCTGTTACTCAACTGCTGAAGGGAAAAGGGTATTAACAGGAGTTAGAGAAAAACTGCTTACAAGAAATTCTGACAGCCTGTCTGCTAAACCAAACTGGGATAAAATGATTGCATGTAAACAAAGCAAGGAAGAACACTAGATGATTATTTTAGCAGACTTAGGGAAGTCTTTTCCGCACTCTCTGGTATTGCAGATCCAATAGCAAATGCTAAAGCAGCTTTTAATTCTGTTTTTGCAAATGGACTTTTACTTAATGTGCAGACATTAGTAAAGCAAAATCAGGTTATTTGGCAGAAGGAGGAAATCGACAAGTTAATAACATTTGCAGAGCACTGCATGCACCAAATAGATAAAAAGAGATGAGTTGCAGAAGAGAAACTCGAGCAATTAAAAATTCAGAGTTTTGATAGAAGCGGTAGAGGCAGGGGCAAAAGTAGAAAAGGTAGATGGAATAGAGCTAGAGCAACGATTGTTCAACAAAATCAAGTCGGGAGGGGGGACTTCTCACAACTGTAGACAAATGGGACATTGGAAGGGGAATGCCCAAGCAGAAGCAGCAAGTGCAGAAGTGGCAAAATCAAAATCCTTTCAATGTTTTTCTACCACTCCCCCACCCCCAGAGTGGCAGCAAATGTCAGGGGGAATGTACTGACAAAACTCGGAGGTAAAGAATGAGATAAACATAAGAGCGCTAATGCAAGCACATCAAGAAGGACTTTTTGTTAAGTTGAAAGTAGGACAAAAGGATGTTCTGTTTCTGATTGACACTGGTGCGACCCAACCTGTGTTGAAAATAAGTGGCCAGGATAAAATTCCAGTGTCTTCTGAAAAAGTTTCAGCAGTGGGTGTTACTAACACTCCTAATGTTTTTCCTGCATCTAAACCTATTCCGATTTATTTAGCACCAATTGAAAATAAGCATACTTTTTTATTAAGCACTTTGGCTCCAGCAAATTTAATGGGCAGAGATCTGCTTTGTAAATTAGGATGTACTGTTTTTGCACTGCAAATGGTGTTTATTTAAATATACTGGCTGAATTTGTAGAAGTGCTTGCCATACTTAGTGCTACAGAAGAAAAGACAGAAAAGCCATGTTTGAGCACAGATGATACACTACCACAGCAGGTTCCTGACATATTCTGAGCAAAACATTCTAATCAGGTAGGCCTATTAAAGTCTGCTATACCTGTGAAAATATGTGTAGATCCTACAAAGCCACTTCCTTGTATAGCATAGTATCCTTTAAAACTTGAGGCAGAACAGGGAATCAAACCTGTAACTGAATTTTTGTTCAGCTAGGAAATATATCAAAAACACATAGTTGCTTTAATACACCCATTCTCCATGTTAAAACGCCAAGCAAAGATACATACAAGTTGTGCAGGACTTAAGAGCAGTAAAATCAGGTTGTCATCTTTTCATATCCTGTAGTGCTAAATCCAGAAACTATATTAAGTTGAATACCACCACGGGCTGCTTACTTTTCTGTAGTAGATTTATGTTCATCTTTCTTTTCTATTCCTATTCATCCAGATATTCAGCATTTATTTGCATTTATATATGGGGGAATTCAATATACGTGGCAATGGCTGACACAAGGGTTTGTTGACACGCTCAATATTTTCACAAATTTTAAAGCAGGACCTTGAAGAAATCCATTTTCCATGCAAATCTGTATTGGTGCAATATGCAGATGATTTACTTACAGCTTCAGACACACTAACACATTGTCACCAGAACACCAAACACTTACTGACTGAATCAGCAAAAAAGGACACAAAGTATCAAAAGAAAAACTTCACTTATGGTCACCAAAAGTAAAGTATTTAGGACACTTAATCTCACACAAAGAGAGGTATCTCCTGCCTTCACGAGTTGAAACTATCATAAAGGTACCCCGTCCTGTTACTCAGAAGCAGCAACAAGCTTTTCTAGGTTTGGCTGGATATTGTAGGCAGTGGATACCAAATTATGCAGAAATTGCCAGACCTTTGACTGACATGCTCAAACAAGACACACCAGAGCTGTTGCCCTGCAAAGAAAAGAAAGAAAATGCTTTTACTTTCTTAAAACAAGTCCTTGCTACAGCCCCAGCCTTAGAACTTGCAGATTATAAGAAACCTTTTACTTTGTTCTTTCATGAAAATGGGGTATGCAGCAGGGGAGCTAGGTCAAAAACATGGTGATGTATTCAGATCTATTGCATATTACAGTGCATTGCTAAACCCAGTGGCTAAAGGATTCCCAGGCTGCCTGCAGACAGTAACAGCAGCTGCATTGATGGTAGAATAATCTGCAGCATTGGTCCTAGGACATAAACCTACATTTACAGTTCCCCATGCAGTATTTGCTCTGCTGCTGAAATCTAAACTGCAGCATCTCTTGGCCACTAGGTTAATCAAGTATGAGATGTTGCTCATTTCAAACCCTTTAATCACCACTGAGCGATGCCGGGTATTGAACCAAGCTTCTCTCCAGCCCACGACAGCAGATGGTGAACCGCATGACTGTATAATTGTGACTAACCATGCGCCTTTTCCTAGACTCAGGTTGAAAGATACTCCAATGGACAATGCAGAAATGGAACTGTTTGTGGATGGATCATGTGGAAGAGATAAAAACAGAAATCTTACTGCAGGCATAGCTATACGTACTGAAAATACAATACTGTGTCAGGAAAGACTAAAAGACTATAAGGGGTTATTTCTGCACAAGTTGCTGAATTGATTTTATTAACAAAAGCCTGTAAATTAGCTAAATATAAAGGTGTAAGCATTTATACTGGCAGCCATTATAGGTTCAGGGTAGCCCATGATTAATTTTTAGCATCAGCAAGAACTGAGATAAAAAAATGTAAAGTGTGTAAAGGACGTATTAGATGCTTTGTTGTTGCCAAAAGCTCTAGCTAAAGTTAAAGTGCAAGCTCATACACAAGGTGACATTGTTACTGCACAAGGTAATTGGCTAGCAGATTATGCAAAATAACTGTGATAAATTGTACCAAATCAACCAAATATAAAATCAAAAAAAAGTCCTGGACTCCACGTAGGTAGAAAAATCTTTATAAAATTCACAAAGCACAGAGGATGAGCGCTTTCGTCTAATGACTAGACTTCATCAGATTATGCAGCCAAGTAGGCTACTGGTTTGAATGTTACTAGAATTTTTTTTTTTTGTTATGCAGGAAACATCTAAAAAAGCTGACAGTCCTTGTAATTTAAATGATTTGATTACTTTACATAATGAAGCTTCAGAGGCTGAGAAAAAGAGGTGGATCAGTGCAGGTTGTAAAAGGCAAAATAAGTTTTTGTGTAGTCATCCTGATGGCAGAATAGTAGCACCTTTTGCAGTACTACCTTGGTTGATAAGGGCATACCACTTACTGAATCATGTTGGTAAGCATGAACTTCTCAAATCTTATTCAGCAGGATTGGTTTGCCCCTTTTTCTCAGTCTCAAATTAGCCATCATGCACATAATTGTGAGATCTGTTTGTCACATAATATTGCACCATCTGTGAAAATAAAGTTTTCTGCCTTACCATGACCTTGGGGGCCTTTTGTAAATGTGCAGATTGACTTTATTTTCTTATATTCTGGTACTGCAGTGGTGGTGCTGCGGTAGTGTTGTCGCCTCATAGCAAGACGTTGTCGCATTCGATTCTCAGCTAGAGCGTCTTCTGTGTGGAGGCATATGTGAATGGGGCGTGCCTTCGTTGAAGGTTGTGCGTCAGGGCTGGTAACCCGGTACGTAAAAATCCACTACCATCATTAGCGGACCGGAGTTCCGCTGTGGCGACCCCTAACCCGGAAAAGCCGAAAGACACAAACAAACTGGTAATAATTTGTGATTTTTTTCTGCATGGGTAGAAGCTTTGTTAAGAGTTTATTCAAAGATTTGGGGTACCTCATAGCATTAATTCAGACAGAGGCGCCCATTTTACTGATGAAAATCGTGGGAAAATTATATGCATTGTTTAAAATATTTTTACAGTTACATTGTCCCCACCATCTACAGTCATCTGGTCTTGCTGAAATGTCTAACCAAATTCAAAATCAGAACTAGCAAAATTTGTAGTGAGACAGGACTGAAATGGCCACAGCCTCTGACTTTAATGAGTATGGGGGGAACTGTAAATGCTACTCGTAAACTAAGCTTGTATGGAATTCTTATGGGCCATCCCATGAGAATGCCATCATCCCCACCAGTCAGAAACTGTGAACTGGTATTTACTGATGAAGCTTTGATGGACTATTGCTCAAAACTTATTTCTATTTTACAGACATTTCACAAATGAGTCAAAGAGGCTCTCCGACCACCAGCCACAGTTCCTTGTCATGATTTACAACAAGGTGATTAAGTATACATTAAGGTATTTCAATGCAAATCCTCCTTGGAACTACAGTAGAGGGGACCTTATCTCATTCTCCTAACCACCCATACTGCAGTAAAGTGTGCCGGAATACCAAACTGGATCCTTGCTTCGTATTGCAAGAAAATCTGCTTATTGTCTCCAGAGTCGACAGAAAATGGCACCACACCTCCTTCTGGTGACATCACTGAGTCTCCTCCTTCTGCTGCTTCTGATTGACATGACAGAAAACCTGTTTCTTTGAATGCTGCACCAATATGCAAATGATCTAAATGTTTCCAATTGCTGGGTGTGTGGATTTGATCCTCATGATGCCAAAGGGCATTCTGCTGTTACCCATCCCTGTGCAATAGACTTATTTAGAAAAGCCAGGAGACAAACAAAAATTAAAGCTCCAAAACATAAAGGGCAATAGGCTGTCCGGAACACAAATCCACATTTATTTTAAATATTAAAACACACCATTAAGAACTTTCATCATCCAATCACAGTTTCATAGTTTAAAAAAAACACTACAAAGCCAAACTTAAATTTAATTTTGGATTAAACCATTCAAGTAACCCCCACACCAAACCCGTGGATTTGTGTTCCAGACAGCCTGTCACCCTTTGTATTTTGGAGACTTATTTAGAAAAGAGAATTGCTGTAGAAAACCAAACCTGGTGTAATGTTATAAACTGGACTAAGAAAATATATTACCAGATGACTGCATCAACACAAGGTGATACTTTTGTGCAAGTAGATTACATCACATGCAACAACACCTGTATTGAGACATTATTGACAGAGTGCGGGTTGAAGATGTAGGACTGAGTTGAAGGCATAGGAATATTGGACAATTATTACATCTGTGGAGACTATGCCTACCTCTGGTTACCTAGCAACTGGTTTGATTGTTATTATATAGGACAGATGATGCCAGGTATTTTTCATTTTTTTTCTTTACCTGCAGGAAAGTTACAAAATAGAGGGCCATACACCCTGCTGAATAAGCAGTTGCTTTAATTTCTCTGCAGAATGGCCTATTGCAAATTATGTATGAAGTGAATCAGTTATCCTTTATGTTAGCTGAATGGCTAATAAAACATCAGATCATATTCACATGGCAAATAGAGAATTGACTGAAGGTCAAGCCACAGCTTTGCAAAACTGAATAGCTCTTGATTACATACTGGATTTAAATGGTGGCGTTTGCCATCTGATCGGAAAATGGTGGTGTATTTTTGTTTTAGACCTACGTGATGAAGAAATGGTGGCTGACTTTATGGAACAATTGGTTATTAGTATGACTAAACCTGAGTCTGGCTGGACTTTGTTTGCATGGTTGGGTAATATATTTTAGAAATGGTGGTACAAACATAATGCAAAGTAGAATTACTTTCATTATAATTGTGCTTTTCATAACTCTTGTATATTCTGTTATGAAGAATGTGTTAGTGAACTGCTTTATTAGAAAATGTGCACATGCAATGGTTGTCACACCTGAACAAAAACACCCCAGAGCTTATATGTTTGACAATGAAATGATTCAGAATAATCTGGGACTATAAAGTTTTATAGTATCAGGGAGAGGAACTGTAATGGATATGTTATTTTTATGTTTATTAATGCTCACTTTAATATACTGTTAGCTTAAAAGTACTGCAACAGTTTCTTGTATTTTCACTATTTGGCTGAGAAGAACAGTTTGACTTTGTTAAAATTCATTAGAGCTTAGCAAACAGATGGTAAATGTTTCTTGTAATCATTTAACATTGAAAGGAAGGTACATATATTGTACTTGATTGGAATGTCTCTGAGAGAAGTCTGCTGAAATTAAACATATAAACCATGCCAAGACTGAAGCATGAGAAAGTTTTAAACTATCCTCCCATATGCATACCTTATTATCTGTTTATTCCTTTCAGCCTTGGAAACATGTTTGTGTTTTATCACAAGTTGAGAAACCTTTGAACTTTGTATGAACTAATCTATTTTTTTTGGAAATTTTAAGATATAAAAAGAGATAAATCTGAGCATACTGTTGAATCTCTCTGTTTTGAGACTTTCTGGTATCATGATATCTTATAATAAATAACATGTTTGCATCCAGAATCTCTGACAGTCTGTGTTTTGAATTGAATAGCTGCATGATATCTGCTAACAAGTGCTCCTTTTTACCCTCCATCATGTTCTACTTATGTTGCAAAAGACACTGAGATCCTTGTGTTTGTGCTCACTCTACCAGTGGCCTTGCATATGTATAATATATCTGACAGGATAGGGATTACTGAGTCTCTATACATGAGGCAGAGGTCACCTCTTAGTAGCCAGTATGACACTGAGAAGGGGGACAAGGCTCTGAGATGGTCTGTATAGCTTTTGTGACTTAGATTTCTGACCTTTTTATAAGAAAGCATTGTAGTCATTCTAGTCGTAACAAGTGGTTAGTCAGATACATACTAAGTGGGGTATTATATTCAGTTACTGGCCTAATGAGTGCTGAGTGCAGTAAAATGATTACATCCCTGGACCTGATAGCAATACATTTAGACATAAGCTGTACAATGAAAAGATATTCCCTTACAATGGTGGATACATGGTGATCAAAGTACATTTTATTGTTGATATGCATTTCCAAATCCCTGATTATGGGATCAGCTTTCAGGGATGTGTTGTCAATGCGATAATAATAACAGGAGAAGTCATGCTTGCCAAAGGATATGATTATACATTTTTTGGCAATTAGTTTTAGTCCATGGTTTTGACACCAATTATTTGTTTGGGAAATAGCCTTTTGGAGGATTTTGATGTCCTCTAGGGAGTTTATGATGGCACTAAGTTTACAGTCATCTGCAAACTTGATCAGCCATAAACCTTTAACATTTGCTTTGACCTCCAAGATGTAAATGCCAAAAAGGAGTGGCCCAAGGACTGAACCCTGGAGTAATGCAGTAGTGATGGGTCTTTGGAGGAGCTAAAGCTGCCCATCCTAAATTTCTGGGTTCTGTTTGGTGCCAGTTTGTTACCCAATGAGTTACATAGGGATTTATATTTATTTGGAAATGTTTATCTACATTATCTGAGTGTGGAATGGTGTCAAATGCCTTTTGCAGGGTCTAGATATCCAGTGTCTATTGATTTGCCCTCAACTATTTCTCCAGTAACCCTCTCAAAGAAGTTTACCAGGTTAAATAGGTTGGGTCTGCCCTTGATAAGTACAAACTGGCTTGTGTCAAGAGTCTGTAGGTTACCTATATCCTTATTTATTAATACCATAATGATCCTTTCCATAGTCTTACAGATGAGCTTGATCAGGCTTATGGGTCTATAATTACTCAGGTGCACTGAGACACCACCTTTGTGAAAGGGAATGACTATTGCTATCCTCCAAACATCCTGCACAAAGGCTGTTTGGAGACTGATACTGAATAACCTTGCAGGGGTTCTGACAAGTTGCATTTCAGTATGTTATCCAGACCCATAGAAGTTGTATTCTTTGCCTTGGATAGCATCTTGAGGAGTTGTTCTTGGGAGAGGGGGTATAGATGCAGGCATGTGATCTGGAAATATATGGGGAGAGAGGGGTGAAGTTTGATCTAAGTTTGTCCGCTAATAATGGGTCTAAGTTTGTGATATCCTTTGCTGTTACCTCTATCCAGTGTTGAGCACTGTTTCTGATATTTCTAGCACAGTTAAAGAAGGTTTTATGGCTATCCTTCATCTGGGTAGTTACTTGGATCTCATATTTGACTTTGGTTGAGTTGATCAGGGTGCAGAGTTCCTTGTTAGGTTTAGCAAGACCATTAATGGCAATTGAGAGCTAAATTTATTATTGCATGCAATTAGTTTTTTTTTCTTAAATTATACAGCCTGTTTATATTAGGGTTCCACCATAGGGGGTTTATTTTTAAATTTGGCATTGTATTTAATTCTGTGGGGACAGATGCATCTATGCAGCCATTTATATGTGCATAGAATTTGGTGGTAAGGATTCCATATAAGCAGTGGGGTTGTCAAGATTGAAGGGACTTTTAAATTTAGCTAGATCATCACTTCGTTTTAGTAGCTTAGCCTTGGAATAATATCTGAATATCAAAGTATTGGAATAGGCTTCTGGCTTCAGTCTTAAAGTGGGTGTGACTGATTTGTGGTCCAGTTTGACCAGGGAGGAAGTTACAACTGTGGGGGAGCAAATCTGCCCCACATTAGTAAGGACAAAGTTCAGGATTTTATTGCTTCTGGTTGGGGTGTGGACTAACTTGTCCAAAGAGTTTGCATTGATGAAGTCCAGAAATTTCTTGGCATACATGTTTGAGGATGTATACATCTCTCAGTTAATACAGGGTTAGTTCAAATCTCCAAGGAGAATGGTGTTTGGATTAATGCATAGGGAGTCCATACTGGGTATGGGGTGAAAGGGATATAGAGGGGGTCTTATTGTTATCCATGATATGATACAGGATTTAGTTAATAGTAATTTGGATGTAGAGGAGTTCCAGGTTGCTATCGTCAAACATCTCAGCATGTGAATTCTGTTTAAGAATGTGATGACACCACCATCTGTAGTGCCTTCATTTAATGCAATGTGCCTAAACATGAGGTAGGTATTGAAACCCTATGTTGATGGAGTGGTCTTGAACCAGGTCTCTGTGATGATGCATATATCAATTTTTTCCAAGGTAAAGTGCAGTTTGTAGGGAGTGGAGATTTTTTGTTAAGGCTGCTAGAGTTCAGCAGCAATACCTTTATGTTATCTGGATTCTGGTTTGTTATTTTGGAAGCTTCAGAAGATTGATGTTGCTTAAAAAAGATACTATAGGGAGACAAGAATTTAGACAATATTTGAAAGCTTTGGGAGGAAGAGGTGCAGGGTATTCCTACCAAAACAGTCAGGACTGTCTGCCTTCTCCTCCCAGGTTGCTATATATTGTACTCCTTTAGAATGTACTAGAAGCTAAGACAATTGTTGAAGTCAATAATCTTTTCTTTGTATTGTGCCATCATTCTTGGTGATGGTAAAATTCCTCTAAAGGCTAGATTCATACCTGCCTCAGACACATATTGCGAAGTTCCATCATGTTTCTCTTCATATATTCCAAGGAGATATGTTTAAGTCATTACTGAGTACAACACCACCTTTGGGATGTATCTCACAAAACATATCAAACAATTAGAAAGACCCCAGGGGTTCCTAACATATCAAACAATTAGAAAGACCTCAGGGGTTCCTATCCTAAAAGATAACAGGTCTAAATTCTCTGAGCTACCAACAGAGGCTAAAAGCTGTACTCCTTTATTAAGGGTCTTACAGATATTTGAGGGGAGAATTTTGGCTCGCTTACTGTGCCATTAGAGACCCAATTGTCCTGGACCTCTCGTTATTTTGCAAGTCCAAAATCTCCATCAATACTGGAACTAGGAATCCAAATCTTCACTGATAGATAAATAAAACATTACGAAGGGGCAGGTTTATATCTTCTCTAACTTCTGTAATAAACATTCCCTTGCATGTTAAACTGTGTGACTCACTATCTTCCTTTAAACATAAGCTAGATGACTGTATGGGTATCCACATATTTACTCAAGAATGGAATGGTGTGGCCGTCCTGGAGAAAGGAGGTGCTGCCTGAGGGAGTGTACTAGCAAGGTAAGAATAGTCATGAGTTTCAGTTGCCTTGGAACATCCATTAATCTATGAAACTATGAATAAAGAGCAGCAAATGCAAAATGGCATCCAAGGCATTTTCACAGCTTTAAAATCAGAAGTATACTTTGCTGACACAAAGTGAGGCAGAATGAAGCATCTCACATGTTTGTTTACCATACAGACACTTATGTTCTGGTTGCTGTCCATGTGGCAGTGTTAAGTGACAGATTTCAAGGTATTTCTTCAATGTTTTGCTCTGCAACTAATAATATATTAGAACAGCTAAACCTCCATCTGCTACAAAGAACTATGATTGGGTATCAGATAGATAAGTTGGCCATAATTACAGAAGCAATCATTCTCCTTGGAAATCCAATCATAACTGTCTCACTTTCTCTGTCCTACGTGTGTGTGTGTGTGTGTGTGTGTGTGTGTGTGTGTGTGTGTGTGTGTGTGTGTGTGTGTGTGTGATTGCACACACTTCATAGCATTAAATTTAAGTGCAGACTGATATGTTTTATCAGTGAAAGTAAATGGTTGTACTCCATTGGTGATTCTTTTTGTATAGATGGTCAGTCAGTGGGGTAATGGTATTTCTACTTTTAGCCACTGTTTTGTGATCTCTGAGTGTAGAGTGATGTGTGCTGAATCAGTGTAAGTGAATGGATGTGTTCTATTCACTTACACTGATTATTTGTACGCAATGTGTTTTTGCCAAGATCAGCAGGCAATGGCATAAGGGAATGTTTCCTTTTCCATACTGTTGTGCAGACTCAGGTGTGGGTGTGTGTGTTTATGTGTGTATATATGTGTGTGTATATATATATATATATATATATATATATATATATATATATATATATATATATATGTGTGTGTGTGTGTGTGTGTGTGTGTGTGTGTGTGTGTGTGCGTGTGTAAAATAGGGGAAGACATTTGTTTTAGGGTGTTTTTTTTTCTTTTTTTTTCTTTGTTTTAAGGGTTTCACTGTCTTCAACAAAACCCTTTGCTTTTGAGTTTCTGTGTTTTGGCATATAAATTCTCAACATAATCTGCATAAAGGGATTGATACTGGTCTTATATATGTGTCACCAGTGTAAAGATATATATAAAAAAGAAAGAAAAAGAAAACTGCATGCAGACTAATATATTTGAACAAAAGGGCTTTATGGTAATTGGCAAGAAACAGCCAAGTAATGCTATATAGGTATGACTGGGGAGCCCTGGTCCACTACACTTCCTAGGGCCCCATTTCACTATGATTCAGCTATGGTTGTAGTAACTCTGACCAGGCATCTGTACAGCTTAATTTATTTACTAATGTTGTTCAAAGTATGAATAAGGTTAATGCATGACAGGTTTGTTGTAGCACTGACAGCACGTCTACAACTTCATCCACTGGCTAACATCATTCATACTATAACTAGACTTTATAAATGAGGTTAGTGACTACATGAAGTAGTACACATTTGTGATAAGCACTACAATTTGATCTGAAAAGAATGCCCCTCATGAGAACAAGACTGTACCTTCTATTATTATCTGATTCCTGTGGCTAGGTAACTGTCATTGTTTTCTGGTTTGAGCCAAAAGACTTGAATCCTTCATTTTCACTTGGAAATCAGTTCTTACAGGTCCCACCAGTCAGGACCAGGATCATTCCACCAAACAGCTCCTCACACCCTTGCCTGATCACTCCTCCACCATCCTTACCACTCCTCCCTCATTCTAATTTACTATGCATAAAAAAACAACTTGACTGGAGTGTCGGTCCTTTTCTTCTTTCCTAATTGATCACTGCACTAGATCTACAATACCAGACAGTGTGATACTGAGCAGGGGCAAATTTATTATTCAGTGCTTTCCCCAACTCTGGAATAATCTTCTATTATATATATAAAGCATAGCAATACCCTCACTTCCTTTAAGGCAAACCTTAACACTGGACAGATGCCCATAGACTCATCCTTGGCCTGATTTATTTTGCCTTCCTGGAAAGAGCACTACAGATGCGATGTTTGCTCTGAGAGTGTTGATGGAGAAGTACAGAGAATGTCAGAAGGAGTTGCATTGTGTTTTTGTAGACTTAGAGAAAGCATATGACAAGGTGCCTAGCGAGGAGTTGTGGTATTGTATGAGGAAGTCAGGAGTATCAGAGAAGTATGTAAGAGTGGTACAGGATATGTATAAGGGTAGTGTGACAGCGGTGAGGTCTGCGGTGGGAGTGATGGATGCGTTTAAGGTCGAGGTGGGGTTATATGAAGGATCAGCTCTGAGCCCTTTCTTATTTGCAGTGGTGATGGACAGGTTGACAGACGAGATCAGACAGGAGTCCCCGAGGACTATGATGTTTGCAGATGACATTGTGATCTGTAGTGAGAGTAGGGAACAGGTGGAGGAGACCCTGGAGAGATGGAGATATGCTCTAGAGAGAAGAGGAATGAAGGTCAGCAGGACTAAGACAATATATGTGTGTGAATGAGAGGGAGGATAGAGGAATGGTGAGGATGCAAGGAGTAGAGGTGGCGCAGGTGGATGATTTTAAATACTTGGGGTCAATAGTTCAGAGTAACGGTGAGTGTGGAAGAGAGGTGAAGAAAAGAGTACAGGCAGGATGGAGTGGGTGGAGAAGAGTGTCAGGAGTGATTTGTGACAGATGAGTACCTGTAAGAGTGAAAGGGAAGGTCTACAAGAGGGTAGTGAGACCAGCTATGTTATATGGGTTGGAGACAGTGGCATTGACAAAAAGGCAGGAGTTTGAGCTGGATGTGGCAGAATTAAAGATGTTAAGATTTGCACTGGGTGTGACGAGTTTGGAAAGGATTAGGAATAAGTATATTAGAGGGTCAGCCCAGGTTGGAAGGTTTGGAGACAAAGCCAGAGAGGCAAGATTACATTGGTTTGAACATGTGCTGAGAAGGGATGCTGAGTATATTGGGAAAAAGATGCTAAGGATGAAGCTACCAGGTAACAGGAAAAGAGGAAGGCATAAGATAAGGTTTATGGATGTTGTAAGAGAGGACATGCAGGTGGTTGGTGTGACAGAGCAAGATGCAGAGGACAGGAAGAAATGGAAACAGGTGATCCGCTGTGGCGACCCCTAACGGGAACAGCCGAAAGAAGATGATGATGAGAGGCAGGAGGTGTCCTTTTGGGGTGAGAAATGACAATGTGATTATGGTCCATGGACTGATTCGCTCGTAAACAGTATGAATCTATTTATCTGATCTGGTCTGGCTATGCTATTATTGTACAATTATACTCTGTACATGTAATCAAATTTCAATGAAATTACGACCTCCTGTACCAATGTTTATCGGTTCACCCTGTGCGCTCACCTATAGCCTGCTCCCAAAAACAAGCATTCAGAATGGTAACCAGGTGTAGTAGTAAAGCATAGGCATTTTAATTTCTTTGACATACACACCAGGACAATCCCCCATTGAACATCACTGCTCTTCAAATTGTTTTTTTTTTTTTTACTGTATCCTCAAACTGAGTTCTAAATATGGTCTAATAAACACAATGCCCTGCCATGGTTAACAAATTAAAAATAAAATACAGTAAAAACAAAATGTAAATAGTACACAGTGCAGCAGCAGTTAACGTCGCTTCACAGCAAGAGGTTCTCTGGTTTGATTGGGGTGCCTTCTGTGTGGAGTCTGAATGTCCTTCCTGTGTTTGCGTGGGTTTTCTCCAGGTGCTCCAGTTTCCTCCCACAATCCAAATACATGTGTCTGGAGCATTTCTTCCTGAACCTCTGCTGAAAATAGGCTCTGTTCTAGTTGGACTTTCCTGGTCAACAAATGTTAAAAAAATAAGTGTGTGTGTGTGTGTGTGTGTGTGTGTGTGTGTGTGTGTGTGTGTGTGTGTGTGTGTGTGTATATGGTTACAGCTGACATTGTTGAATCCAGTTTTATCGGCAAACTGAACTGATGTGTGCTTTTGATTAATTACAGTTGTTTTCAAGTGCTAGAAATATTGATGCTGGAACACTGCCTCCCTGTTGTGTATGAGTTTGCCTGCATAAAGGTAAGTGGAGTTTGTTTACTGATGCTGAAGCCTTTGGATATACTGAAATATTTGGTATTAGGGGTTAGTGTGTGTGTGTTTGTGTAAGTGTTTGTTAGTTTGTGTTAGAGTAAGAGCTAGGTAAGGGGCAGATGTAGTGTTGTGTGGGTGTATTGATGTGTAGTGAGAGAGAGTATGTGCATGTGTGTGTTTGTGAATGAGTAAGTTTTTTGTACAATGATACAGTTAGGGAAATGGTTTTTCATAAGGTAATGTGCAGAGTTTGGGTTAAGGGATGCTGTCCAGTACACCCTTACTTATACATGCTAACTCTAACCCTGACACTGCGCCTCACTTTTTGAGGTTAGTTCCTTCCAACATGTAGAAATCAATGACGTTTGCATCAATGCATATAATTACATCAATATAGATAGACAGACAGATAGACAGACAAATAGAAACTTTTCTCAAAATAGGAACTTCCACACCAATTACCAATGATCATTCTTTGAATGTTAGTGAGTGATGTCATTTCACACCATTTGTTTAAGCAAAGAGATATATTTCAAGAATCTGAAGAAGTTTGTAATATGGTAGAAATTGTTTCTGCTGTTAAAATATGCGGCTCTTTCTTGTGGCAATATTATAAAGTATGTTCATTACCAAGGAAGCCCTCATGTTTTATTATTTTTTGATGAAATAAAACATGTTAAAGAATCAGATGACTGCAACATTCTTAAAGATGTCTTGACTATCCATGCACTTAAGTAGGCCATATTATACAACTGACTGCATAACAATTATCTCTAGCTTAAGAATTTCAAAGAACCTCATAACTATAAATGAGGGATAAGCACATTCAAACATGAATGGTAATGAAATGTAATACAAATGTAAGCAGATGTCCTTTTTTACATTATAACATATAAGCTACAAGCTAAATCAAGATAAAGCTCCAGCAGATTTTGTAATACAGATGATTATAATCTAGTATAGATAAAATAAGTATTCATTCTATTGAAATAAAATACTGAGTCAATATATGAATTCTCACTGAAATATAAAGTAAGAAAAATACATATCTACACATAAAAATGCTAATACAATAATATTCTTGTTTATCTACCAAATGTTAACAAACTTAAATATAATGAAATTCTTTGTCAAGTTTACATGCTATAATAAAACAATATTGGAAAACTTAAAAGGACTATGTAAAACATAATCATTTTAATTCTCTTATCTAGCTTAAGGAAAAAACTAATAGACTCATACAGTTGGAACACAAAATATAAAGAAGAAAAGATAAAAAAAGAGTATATATTTCTGTATAAAATTTAGTGTGAAATCATGGCAGTATTATATGTTTATATTTTTGATAGCATTTCCTTATTTTACTCTAAAGAGAACTGAATGCTAGAAATTTGTGTTCAGCTGATGGTTCTGTGAACATTTCAACTGGTCAGTTTACAAAGACTATTCTGGCCTGAATTCCATCTTCCATCCTAATGACAAATGACAATATCTTTTAATTATTTACAGATATTCTCCCCCGCACACAGGCTTACTCTGTTTTTTTTTTTTTTTTTTTTTTTTGCTGATGCTGGTCATGGATCCTCAGGGTGCCTGGGGGCTCGGCTCATCTGTGCTTCCATCAGGGGGTATTTTTTTATGCTTTCCCCACCCCCCTTCCCATACTCATTGAGTATGTCCAAGGGCAACTCCCCTCTTTTGAACATGCCCCTCCCCCCTTAGGAAGTATATCAATAAGCACCCTCCCATCTTGGATGGGCACACCCATACTGTCCCTGCTACTACATCAGTCACCTGAGCCACTAATCAGACCCAAGTCATCTGGGCCACAGTCAGGGCTTTAGCCCTCTATGCCACTGGAGGGGCTGTTTCAAGATATTCCTATGAAATATTCAAGATAAGACATACAGATTATTCTAATTTAATTTTGTTTTGAATGATATTATAGCATTCAAGGAAAATAGACAAAGAATGTTAAACATAAGTATGCTTGTCAGAGCATATGAAATGTGTATATTTGCTATATCATACAAAAGTGACAAAAATATGTTTCTGCATAAAATAATATCATGTTTGGTTCTCATTTTAAAATAACACACCAGTGATGAGATATAATGGTAACTCAATACATAAGTATTGTGTTTCACAATGTAAACTTTGTATAACTCAAAATGGCAGACTGGTAGTAAACATCTCTAACCATACTGATGTGATGCTTATCTTTGAAGTCCATATCTCAGTCCCTCTATGATATTTCATTATGGAACCTTCACTGAGTAAGTAAAGGATGATTATTTACAAATACCATCTAAAATGTATTGTGGCAAGGCTGGTAATTCCACTAAACTTACACATTATCACCCAATTGCCATCCTGTCCCCATTATCCAAAATACTAGAAAGAGTAGTGCACACCCAACTAATGGACTACTTTCTCACACACCCAACAGTTTTTGTCCTTTTCACAGCACCACCACTGCACTAATGTCCTTTACAAATACAGTTAACCACCACAGAAACAATGAACAATATGTATCTACTATATTTTTGGACCTATCCAAAGCCTTTGTTATGGTAAATCACAATGAACTCATCAACAATCTCTCTACCCAAAACCTTAGCAGTTCCTCTATCACATGGATTCAAAGCTACTTTGCAGGATGCCTGCAAGCCATCCAATGGCAACACCACCTTTCTCCACTGCTCCCAGTTGCCTTAGGGGTTCCACAAGGCTCCATCCTTGGACCCCTACTATTCTCTCTATTCACTAACCAGCTCAGCACCTCCACACCCCACACTTTGTAGTACAATATGCAGACAATTCAACCTTAATATGCACAGCCCCCAACTCTACAAGATCTTCATACCATAACCCAAGATTCCTTTCTATCTGTAGAAACATGGCTCACTAACTCCCAACTCTTTATGAATCCCAACAAAACTAAGCTCCTTCTTTTTAACCCAAACAGATCCCCCTTGCCTTTCCAGTCTTTTACCATCGTGTCCAAAAATCTAACTATGATTACCACAATAACCCACACCAAACTGCTTGGAGTAGAAATTGGCAATAATTGAAATTTGACATTCACATTGCCCAAATCATCAAGAAGGTCCACAAGAAACTAGGTATTCTGTATAGGAACAAAAAATTTCTTACAAGAAATACAAAAGCTACTATAGCCCGCACACACCTCTTATCATCCCTCCTGTACACCTCCCCAGTACTAACCAACCTCTGCAAAATTGACAACCAAAGAATCCTGCTATAACAAAATAACAAAGGTTGCTACTCATGCCTCCTATAGGTCACATTACTGTACTTCTCTCAAGAAACTATACTGGCTCAAACTCCCTCAGCTTCTACACTTTAATCAGCTAATCTTTACACGCAAAATTCTCCACCAGCCTGATAAAGCCCCTGCTCTCCAAAATACTATACACTCATACTACCTTTAGATGTCTTACTCCAGTAACCTGCACCTTCAAGACATCACCAAAGCCAAAACCTTAGCTGGGAATTCTCTCTTTTCTAACTACATTCCAAAAATACGAAAAAAGCTGCTAACCCAAATAAAATTAAACAGGCTCCATTGTACAATTCAGAAAACTCCTTAAGTCACACTCAACAGACACCTGGCTATGTTCCTGCAACTCACCAGGATAGACTTACCTTAGTCTTCTTGCCAACTAATGTCCTTCACACAAAAAAAAAAAACTGCCTTATGGATCCTTTAAACTGTATTTTACTCATGCTGTAAAACTGTGAATCCTTTGACAAAAAGCTTTGTTTCCATTATGTACCTGTTATTTGTCTATCAATGTAGTAATTCCCAAATGTTTAACTTATGTTTTGTCTGTAATTATTACTTTTGCATTTTTACTGCATGTTTGTTAAACTCAAATTTGTCTGTAGTGGAGCTTTTCTCCCCGGGCCTCCACTGAAAAAGGACCTCTGTCCAGTCGGACTTTCCTGGTAAACAAATGTAAAATAAATAAATTGTATCTTTAGAAGTTTCAGTGCAGCACCACATATGTTTGACCTCCACATATCAGTTCCTCAAATATTTGGTATGTCAGCTATGACATTTTGCAAATGTAAAAAACATGGACTTATACAATATGTTTTCTTCTGATATAGCCATGTGTGTACTCTGTACACTAAGCATAAGTCCAGAACAGCAATACCAATGAAAATCAATATAATGCCAACGTCAGACTACGGCAGTAAATGTTTGCATACTAAAGCCTCTGTGAAAACTATATCTCAATCCCCCCTTTCAACTTTATAAAAATTTAAGGCAGCTATAGCAGGGTGATCAGCTAGAAAATGCACTTAAAAACTCATATTCTACCCTCAAGAATTTCAGTATGCTTCAGTGTTGAATTAGAGACAACCAACATAGCTGTATAAAAGCATGGCATTGTAGTCATGACAGTTTTTAAGAAAAATAAATTTTCTAATGAATTATATAGGATTTTTACTTCTAACATAATGAGAACATAGTATCCATATATTCATCTGACGATTTGTGCAGAGTCCAACTAGCACCCAGGTGGAAAGCAAGTACAGTACCAGACTGTAGTAACAAAAGCCATCTGAAATGCTAGATTTACTAGCTATATATATATATATATATATATATATATATATATATATATATATATATATATGAGGTCATTTGTCAAATCCCAGAAGGCAGTTCATAATAATCATTTAAGAATATTCTAACAAGATACATTGGTACAAAACACATTCAGAAATACCATTTTATCCTCAAGGAATTCACTGCATCTCCACCCTGATTTACATGTTACATGACTTTATAAATATGCAGAATGTAGTCTAATAAGATACTTGGGTATAAAACACATAATAGTCTCACAGTGGAAGGGGCACTTTCTGAGAGGGTGCATCATCATTAACTGTGAGGGTATCACATAAATTACAATGGCTAAGTTGCTCTCTGATTATCAGTAATTATTCAGGTTTGATCCTATAACTGTCCTTTGCATTCATACATCACTTTCCACCAAAAAAGTATACCAATAATCTTTATATGTCTGATGTCTCTTGAGAAAAAAATGAAAAACATAATGGCCACTAGTAACATTTCATCTTGCAACTGTTAACCATATACACGGTCCCCTATCAAGCCATATCACTATAAATTCAGTGGTTCGTAGGTACTGACTAGGCTATTGATATGAGAGGATTTTAAGCCTAGCTTTATATTCACATGGTAGTTTTTTAGCTGTCATATTTTGTATGTGGATAACCGAGAACTGGGCAGAATATTGATATGCTGGGACATTTACTTGTGGTCAATTTCCACAAGGGACATGGGAGCTAAATCAAGGGGGATTTTATGATATTGTGATCATGTAATGACCTGTGTTTTCACATGCAGGATGCTTTGTCACTCTTACCCCTATAAAGACTTCTACCTTCTGTATACATCTCTGATTTCTGATTGTGAGGAAAGTGAAAGAAACAATGATGAAGGTATTTTATTTCAAACTCTTGTTCTTAGACACGCATACACATACCCTCTCCCTACAAGCTATCCATATCAATGACTGTTTTGCATGCATCATATAATGACCATTTACTTTTATACACTGTCTACCCCAAAAACAGGATAGCCTCTTTTAATGCACATTTCTGATGTGTAGTCGTGAAGAATGTGAAAGGCACAGAGACCTTAGTAATGAATTTCAACTGGTTGTTAATAGACACTTACACTACCATTAGTCTTGCCAGATTACATAAGTGCCCTATTTGTTCACACATACCCTGCCTTCCTACCTCCTTCCAAAAGACAGCAACCTTCTTGTGGGCTGGGATGAAAGTGAAAGAAAACAGATCACAGTTCATAGGTTCACAGGTAGGTACTAGGCTATTAGCCCTAGGGCCTATATAAGCCTAGCCAAAAAGGTACCCTGGCTTTTGCCACCCAAGAAAATTATTTTCCTGTACCCCTGTCAAGCAGAGCCACAGAAGTGATCCCCGAGGTGAATTTTCTATTTCCCATCCAATCATCAAGATTTTTCTTGAAGAGTGCTAATGAGGAGCTTTGTTTGATATAGATAGGTAGATTGTTCCAGAGTATGGGAAGGCTCTCAGACAGGAATCTATCCCTCCAGCATATTCTGTTTATTGTGGTGACAAGGTTTAGATCCCTAGAGCGTGTAGCTCAGAGGGATTGGGATTTCTTTAAGTGGAGCATGTCCAACAGCTCTGGATTTGACATAGCTTTGTATGTTAGGCAGAGATCGCCTCTGAGTAGGCGATATGCGACGGAGTAAAGCTGCAGTTTTTTGAGACGGTCTGCATAGGACATCTGTTTGAGGCCAGTAATCCTCTTCGTGAGGTATTTCCGCAACCTTTCCAGTTGTTGTAGATGTCTTGTGAGGTACATACCAAAAGGGGCGCTGCATTCTATAATGGGTCTAATGAGTGACGAGTAGAGGGGAACAATGACCTCTTTTTTCCTGGATGAGAAACCTTTTGTGATGAGGTGTGCCACATAGAAGCATTTCCTGACTACTGTGGTGATGTGATTATCAAAGGAGAGGCTATTGTCCACCTGTGTCCCAAGGTCTCATCACACTTTCGGTGGTAAGTAAACTACCGCCTATGTGGTAGTTCATGGGTACAGAGTTTTACCAAAAGGGATGACAATGCACTTTTTAGCACTGAGCTTGAGGCCATGGCTTTGACACCAGGCATCTGTCTCAGTGAGGCCCTTTTGTACGATGTTCACACTGTTAGGAGTTAGGTTCATAGGTAGATACTAGGCTATCTGCCCTAGGGCATTTATAAGCCTAGTCAGAGTGTATTTGGCTTCCGCCTCCCTATTAGAATAGCCTACTGTGCCTCTGTAAAGTAGGTCACAGAAGGTACCCTTTAAGATTAGTTTACTGTGCCTCTGTCTAGCAGGGACACAGAAGAGATCCCAGGGGTGAATTTGCGATTTCCCATCCACGCGTCCAGATTTCGCTTGAAGAGGGTCAGCGAGGGGCTATGTCTAACATGAATTGGGATTCTACTCCAGAGTGAGGGGAGCCTCTGGGAAATTAATCTGTCCCTCCAGCATGTCCTATTTATTTTTGTGCTGAGGTTTAAGTCCCTGGAGCGTGTAGCTCTAAGGGACTTGGATTTTTTGAGGTGGAGCATGTCCATTAATTCTGGGTTTGACATGGCTTTGTACGTCAGGCATAGATCGCCTCTGAGTAGGCGGTAAGCAACTGAGTAGAGCTAGAGTTTCTTTAGTCGACCTGCATAGGACATCTGTTTGTAGCCCATGATCCTCTTGGTGAGGTACTTTTGGGGTCTCTCCAGTTGCTGCAGGTGTCGGGTAAGGTACATCCCAAAAGGGGCATTGTATTCAATTATGGGCCTGATGAGTGACGAGTAGAGGGGCACAATGACCTCTCTTGATCTAGATGCGAACCCTTTCATGATAAGGTGGGCTATATAGAAGGTCTTTCCTACCACTTTGGCAACGTGATTATCAAAGGAGAGATTACTATCTACGCTGGTCCCCAAATCTCTAATTACTTCTTCCGTACTTAATGGATTACCACCTATGTGGTAATTTGTGGGCATCTTGTTTTTCCCAAAGGGGATGACTATGCACTTTTTAGCATTTAGCTTGAGGCCGTGGCTCTGGCACCATGCATCTGTCTCTGTGAGACCCGTTTGGAGGATGCTTGTGTCAGCTGGAGATTAGATTATGGCCCCCAGTTTGCAGTCATCTGCGAACTTTGTCAGCCATAATCCCCCCGTGTTAGCCTGAACCTCAGAGAAGTATACACCGAACAAGAGAGGTCCCAGAACTGAGCCCTGTGGGACGCCACTTGTAACTGGCTTGGATTCGGACATGGCACCTGTGATTCTGACCATGTGGGTTCTATCCCTGAGCCAGTTTGCAACCCATCTTGTGATATAGGGGTTGATATTTAAGCTGGTAAGCTTATTTATGATGCCCGAGTGAGGTATTGTGTCGAAGGCTTTTGCGAGGTCCAGGTAGGCTGTGTGGACTACCTTGCCCTCATCTATGGCTTTGGTAACTGTTTCAAAGAAATCAACTAGGTTTAAGAGGCAAGATCTGCCCTTAACAAAGCCGAATTGGGTAGGGTCCAGTTTCTGGAGGCTCCCAATGTCTTTGTTTATGAGTTCCATAATAATACGCTCCATAGCTTTACAGACCAGACTAGTCAGGCTTATGGGGAGATAGTTCCCGGGGTCTGTTGTGGCACCACCTTTGTGGAGTGGGACCACTGTAGCTGTACGCCATTCTTTGGGTACATATCCTGTAGTAAGGCTATCGATTATGAATCCTAGTTTGCAGTCATCTGCGAACTTCATTAGCCAAAGACCTTATGTATTAGCCTGTACTTCAGAGAAGTAGATACCAAACAGGACAGGACCCAGGACTGAACCCTGTGGTACTCCACTTGTCACTGGTCTGAAGTCGGATTTGGAGTCTGCTACTTTCACAGTGTGAGTTCTTTCAGTGAGCCAGTTGGCAATCCATCTAGTGACATAGGGATTTAGTGATGTATTTCAGGCTGCATTTCTCATGCACTAGGCACAGTCACCATCTCAACCAAGCCACAGCAATGATCACTTTATTAAGATGATCTTAACTTTTCTTTGCTTTCATCTACAGGTTGCCTTCCAAACAAACAGTCCCTTGTGGCAGTCACCTGCAAAGTGCTATCATCAAAAGTGGTGAAATAAGAGCACAGTATTTTATTTCATCTTGTTATAGGGAACCTCAACTCCATATCAGTCACAGTAAAATTAAACAATTTAAAAAAAATACACCTGTATTCTGATATGGACAGTGTCTACCAATGCCCACTTATCTATCAGGTTTTATATCAGAAATAAAAACAAATCCACATACCTACAAGAGAAAATTATCCCAGAAAATGTGACCATCAGTTGCTCTAAGTACTCTCTAGTCACATGACTACATATTGCTGCAGAAGGCACTGTGTCTGAGTCCTATGAACAACTGATCCCAAGTGCTTGGAGTGCACAGTAATATGCCATGGGTTGGCTACCCACTTTGTTCATGGGGAGATGTGAGAAGCCATGCTAATAAATAGCACAATCTTGCACTTCTGGTATAAATTTCCCACTGATTTCAATGGAAAGCTGTGGGCTATTAATTTATGTAATATGAAAACTATACTAGACAAATAATTATATTTCAGATGTGCTGAGAAAGAGAGGAAGATTTTTTTCTCAATTTAAAAACTGCTTCAAACTGATTTTAAAATAAAGGAAAATACACTAAAATTGATATAACTTGGCACCCACAATAGCAGTAAAAAGCTGCAATGACCAGTTATTTCATCACTTACAGTGAAGGAGTTAACTAACAGGTAAAGAGAGGCTAGAAAGTTAGCAGATATGTCGGGCAGCAAAGCAAAGACTTAGCTGTGGAAGGAATTTGATGAAGCTATGGAGAATGATTCTTGAATGGCCTCAAAGAATTTCTGGTAAACTATGTGCTCAAACTGTTCTCAGGGACGGTAGAGGAATACTGAGCTCAGCTTGGAATATTCTAAGTAGGTGAAAGAGAAATTGTGAGGAAATCCTGAATCCACTGGATACACCCTCTTCTGAGTAGGCAGTTCCAGGAACAACTGGTGGGACTGGATCTATTTCTTTAGAAAAGTTAGTATAGAGATGACATATTTTTACTGCAGTAAGACTGCAAAATGTGATGAAATACAGCCAGGAATGATACAGGATGGCCAATGTTGGGTTGTCATAATTACTGCTATTTTCAATGTTGCACAGAAAATTAGGGATGTGGTCCCCATTTTTAAAAATGGGACAGGACTGCGTGTTCCAGTTACAGAAAGATCACACCCTTTAGCCTCCCTGGGAAAGTATCTGCCATGGTGCTGAAAAGCAGATTTTTGTCAGATACTCCCACCTCTGACTCAGGGGAAGCAATATGGAATTTATGCTGGCCCTTAAAAATCAGATCAGCTATTTGTCCTCACACAAATACTGGACAGGTCTTGGGAGTTTTACTGCCTATATGCATTTTGTGGACATGGATAAAACTTATAAATATAAATCCCAGAATGCCTTTCGTGAAATTCTACAGCATTATGGGATCCCTACGCTTTGCTACATGCCAATTGTTCTCAGTACTTGAGAAGAAAGAGTTATTTCTACATTCTCAGCAGTAAATCAAATATATTCAGGGTGGGTACAGGGTTCGAACAAGGGTGGTTTATCTTGTTACCCCCTCCTGTCTGTGACTTTAAGGAACAAAATATCAAGGTGCAGTCAAGGTCTGAAGAATTTCTAGTTTAGAGACAAAGATTACATGTTTGTTGTTAGCAGATGGGATAAAAGTCAGGACATCCAAATCAGAAGCTGCGCTTCTCTTCCAGTAAAGAGTGACATGTTCTCTGCATGTGGGAGAGTATCCACTACAACAGGTAGAGGAGATTAATTATGACAGATCATGTTTCCATTTGAGGGTACAGGGGATCAGAAGACTGACGTGTTCACTGGACGCAGGAGTGGCAGTGCGCCAGGCATTGTACTGGTCTGTGATGATGAAGCAACACCTGAGTAATAGGATGAAGCTCTTATTTACCAGTCAGTCTATAGCCCCATCCCCACCTATAGCCGCAAACTTTGGGTAGTGACTTAAAGGATGGGATTACAAACAAAAGGAACAAAAATGAGCTTCCTTCACAGAGCTGCTGGGCTCAGTTCCCTTGATAGAGTGAGGAAGGTGACAAAATGGAGGGATGTCAGAGTACAGCCACTACCTTTCTGAGCTGAGACAAATCATTTGAAATGGTTAAGGGCACCTTGTGAGGATGCTACATGGGCATCTTCCATAACAGGCATACCTGGCATAGCCCCCTGGGAGGAATCCACAGGGCAGACTCAGGACACACTATGTAGATGGCATTTCACAACACCTGCTGCACCCTGCAGTATGACCATTATGATCCTCAACAGGACAATAGATTCATAAAATGGATGAATGGATAACACTGTTTACTACACTAAAAATACTTTTTGTATATAAATGTGTACAGAGAGAAAGCCCTGACTGCAGCCCTGGTGATCCAAGTTTGAAAAGTGGCTCAGACTAAGAAGCTTGATGGTGAAACAAGGAGAATCAGCATGTCTGTCTTGGGGAGAGATATGCTGGGAGTTTCTCTCATGATCCTTGGTAGAGGTTGAGGCTCAGTAAACTGCTGGGCTAGTGGGCAGGAGAACACAGAAGATGTAACTATCCTGAGGGCCTGTGGTGAGGACATGGTCTCAAGTCACTTCCCATGGTGAACAAGTTTAAATGATCATAACAGCATTCTTGGGGGGACTTAATGTTATTGAAATACCCTGTGAGCTACAGTTTGATGGATCTTCACTCAAGTCCATTCCACTGTCAGTACCCAGGCACTTCAAACCACTGCAGGGCACTTGCACATAGCATTAGGTCACTCTGTGTGTATGTGAGGGCCTCTTCCTGAAGGGATACCTTCCTGGTAAAGGGTTACATCCAGGGGCCACCAGGATTTGTGGAGCTAGGAGGATGGATAATTGGGACTAACTTAAGGAAAAAAACTGAAATTAGTGGTATTAATGCAAGAAATATGTTTGCATACAAATTTTAGATAACATACATATAGATAGACAGAGATGCGGATATAAATATATGTTTGATAGAACACACACACACACAGACAGACAGACACAGACACACACACACACACACACACACACACACACACACACACACACACTCATATACACACACATTGTATATTCCTTTGGGAATTAAGTTTCATTTCCAAGGTGAGCATGACAGTTCAGTAACTTGTTTAGGGACATGTAGTACAAGTTGTAAGAATCAAACCAAAGTAACAGTTGGCATGCCATGTAAATTAAACTCATTTTTCCCTAATCCCTGGGATATAAGCAAGTTCATTAAGAAGTGAATTATGCAAAATACTGTCTAATTAATCCAACGTGGATCTGATAATTTACTCAAAAACAACAGAAAAGTATAGTAACAGACATAAATTGTGGCACCCAGTTAAAATCTCATTTGCTGTTTCTGGTTTTATTATCTACTAGTGATTTGTGTCAAATTTCATTGTACTATCTGATCCATTTCAGTCTTCAGTCTATTTTAGTTCCTATTTGGTAAAATGGTGTGTGATAAGCTTTTCCTAAAATTAGGTATTAGCACCAGTAAAGAAGGATTTTATGCCAACAAATCATGGCACCTCTTATGTGTCCTACATCACTGAAATGTACTAATAAAATAATCAAAGTCCCTAACTGACCAACTTAGCGATGGTTTCCCACAAGGAGCAAAAGAAAGGCAGCAAACATTTGATAAGTGTAAGCCCTATAAAGGGAAAGTGTACTAGTACTGGGAAAGTCCTGCCACATACATATATGGGAGGTTATGTCTCTATATTCTCTGCTACACACACACACTTACACTATATATATAAACTTGTGAATTATAGGCCCATCAGTATAACCTAATAAACAATAAATCTGATCAGGCTAGACTTGTGGTAGTTTGGTTTTGTCATGGGTAGAGCCTGACTAATGAATCTGGTTAACTTCTTTCAAAGGGTAATTCAGGCTGTTGACAGTGGTCATACTGTCCACAAAGCATAGCTTGTCCTGACCAAGACATTTGATACCATGCCCCATGCTAGCATACTTAGTAAGCTGAATGCTTTACAAATAGAGCCCTCTGTAGTACAATGGATAGCAAATGGCTAAAAGAGTGAGCTTACACAGCGCGGCTAGCAGGTGCCTCATCAGAAAGTATGAAGGTGACCAGTGGTCAGCTTTTGTTTGGCACTTACTTTTCTGATCTTCAGACCATGAACCAAGACTTCTGGCTAAGAAAGTTTGCAGAGGACTCTTAACTGGGAGCCATTATCAAGACCCCTCTGACACCAAAGACCTTCAGCAAGAACGTAAACTCTTAAAATAATGGTTTAATAAAAAACAGACTCAGATTAAATGCTAAACTTCAAATATTGTCATACAATATACACAACACCCCAATGCACAGTGAGAAAGTTTTCAAAGACCTTGGAGCTTGGGTTGATAACTTCTTCTCATTCATCATCATGTAACAATAACAGTTACAAAGTCCTTCAACTTAGTGCAGCGAATTGCCAAGGGAATATGCTCCTGTTATAGAGGAGTCATCATCTCATTATCTTCAGCATTGATTAGGTGAATTATTGAATATAGGGCCCCTTTTGGGCTGTTCCTTGTCATTGTCTCATTATCTTCAGCATTGATTAGGTGAATTATTGAATATAGGGCCACTTTTGGGCTGTTCCTTGTCATTGTCTCATTATTTTCAGCACTGATTAGGTGTCATTGTCTCATTGTCTTCAGCATTGATTAGGTGAATTATTGAATATAGGGGCCACTTTTGGGCTGTTCCTTGTCATCGTCTCATTATCTTCAGCATTGATTAGGCGAGCTATTGCATATAGGGCCCCTTTTGGGCTGTTCCTTACTATGTATATCAAACAACTAGATATACCCCAGAGGTTCTAAACTAAGATCACTGGCTTAAAAACCCCTAAGCTACCAGGAAAGACTTAAAGCACTGTCCCTTTATTCAGAATCTTATAGACGTCTGGGGGCAGATATATGCCTTCTCTTCCAGGTCATTAGGGAACTAGTGGTCCTTAATCTCTTATTAATCCACAAATCAAATAGTCCCACAAACACAAGAACCATGGATCCAAATTTTCAACAGCAGATAAATAAATCACAGTTGGTTCACTACACAGTACCTTCCCCACCTATAGAACTGACTCCCACTTTAAATCAAGTAATGTGATACGTTATCTTCCTTCAAACAGGAACTACTCTGGTTTGAGTAGTGAAGCTCTACTTGAATAAGAAGTGGATACAGTCAAGGCATAAAGGGTCTCAAGACTTAGTTGCCTTGTATTTCCTTTGATCCTATATACTAACTTCAAGCTAACAAAAGGAGGAAGAAGGGGGAAATACTATCTCTCTCTCATATATATATATATATATATATATATATATATATATATATATGTGTATATTATATATATATATGTGTGTGTGTGTGTGTGTGTATATGTATATGTATATCTATATATATATATATATATATATATATATATATATATATATATATATATATATATATGTAGTTGCTCCCCCTTCTGTGTAATTATGTAGCCTTCCTCTCAATTCCAACATAATGCCCCAGCCATTGTGACAGCTCACAAATGAAGACCCTACTCAGTGAAAACACAATGAAGTCCTGAGAGTCAATAAAATAGGTGTGACGAAAAGTGGTAGCCCCTAAAAATGGAACAGGCTTTTGACACAGCATATTCCAAGCCTAAAGAAAATAAGCTTCAACTGTATGAAACAAAGCAAAACTATAAAAACAAATTGGAAGCTTCTTATTTATAGGTGAATAATAGGTTGCCTTGAAGAACTATTTTAAACCTGGCCAATAACCTGAGGGCAACATCAAACCCTGTACCTTTTGTCTGTAAGGCCTTAACCATTATACCAGATAAAGAGGGAGCAAATGGCTTCTCTGTGACTTAAAGTTACAAAGCTGGAAATTAATATGCGAATATATGAATCTGTAATAGCATTTAATTTTTTATTCTCCCAATTTAAAAACACTTCTAGAGTCATCACAGGCTGAAATTTTTAAATAAAAGTATCACAGACATTTAACTAAAGCCTATTTTGGTAATATTTTGAGGATCATCCAAATAATGTCATCCTTCAAAATTACAATATAGAGAAATGGTTGCTTATCTCACTTTGTGTTGTCTTTTGATATATGATGTTCGATATTTGCTGCTTTATATTGCTTCATTTTTTTTATCATTGAAGTGCATAAAATATATTGGCTACACGTGAACAGTTGTGTGATAAAATTGTCATTATTTTGTACGTGATGATAACATAGCACTGATCAATAACGTGACTGTGCGTATGTCTGTATGTACGTGTGTGTGTGTGTGTGTGTGTGTGTGTGTGTGTGTGTGTGTGTGTCTATCTGTCTATGAAACTGTGCTGCAATGGCATGGACCAGGTTGCACTCAGGTAACATGTAACACGTTTTTTAATTATGCAATGATAATTGTGCTCCAATTATGTCTAACAAAATTGCATTAATCTTATAGCATCTGACTTTTGAAATTTAGACTGTTATGTCCATTGACAAACACTTATATCTAATTTCTGTTGTCAGTGTTAGCAATGCACAAGTAACACATGAAATGGACCCTAGTGACACCAGTCAGTTTCTGGCATACGACAATTATCTTTTACATGGTTTCTGATAATGAAGTCTGCATTAGCTTTCTTTAAACATAATTGCAAAATTATATTTTTGCAAGTTTCATACCAGGTAAACAAGAAAGTTCTGTAAATGAGTCTTCAGAGAGACCTGAAGCTCTATAAAAACAGATATAATCTGTTTTTTTATCACATCCAAGTCCACAATGGAAACAAACATCTTAAATCGTAGCTTTATTCAGACCAACACTTCGCAGAGAAACTGAATTCTGCTCAACCTGCCTTCTGCTCACATTTGGCAATGCAATGCCTAGTGCCCTGCCTTTAACAAAAAACAGTTAACTTTTACAAGTAACTGAGAATATATTGGAGTTTATACAGTGAGCTGTCAATTAACTATTTTTCATTTTTAATTCCATGTTACAGAATTCAGTTTCTCTTACAAACTCCATTAAAACTCTCCCCTTTAAAGTTTCAACTGAATGTTCTTTCGATTTCTCATCTCTCAACGTTACATTATTTTGTTCTTATAAAAGCCCAAACTTTATTTAGCATGAACGTTTGCATATTTGCTTTCCTTCTTGAATTTTCTTTTTCTGTTATCGACATAGAGGGCTCAGCATGTAAAGCAAGGAGTAGATTTGTCCAAGGTTTCAAAAGAAAAGGAGACTTGATAATTGGAGGTATTTTCCCATTTCACTTTGGACAAGACTCTCCAGACCTGCAGTTCACTGCACTTCCTAACACAGTACCATGCAAAATGTAAGTACATTCTCTTGTTCCAGCAACATGCATAATTCCTGTATTGTTTTCCCCCTAAACAATTCCTAACTTTCAACTGTTGCAGATTACTTTCTTATAAATACTAGATGCAGTTTCCTAGAGCAGCATTTTCACACATTTTGGGGAGAAATAGTAAAGGTAGTTTATTTTAGGTGATATGATTACATTAAATAACATTAAAAAATAAAATTAGACATTTATTTTGCAGTACATATAATGTTTAGACGTGTGTTACTAAGACTGGTCTGCCTACTTGCTTGATCAAGTTAGTCAAGTAATGCACAGATGTAACCTACAAGTAACCCAAACATCATCATTTCCATAAATTAAATATTGAAAAGGATTTTTGATCCCTCCTTTTCTCAGCTGAGTTCATCAAAGTTCCAATAAGGCAGCCTAGTCGCACACAATACAAACCATTCATTCAATGCTGTGTGTACTGTATTGCTGCTTGAGGTGGTGACAGAGCTCTCTTAACTCTAAAACTGTTTAAATTATAGCACAAGACCATATTATATCAAACACAAATTAAGAGGATATTACCACAGTATCCAGTGTAAGACAGCATGCATTAACATGTTGTCCTGGATCCCTGGTCCTAAGGGGAAGATTTCTCAATGTATCCTGTCTCAGAATCTTTCTAAATAGCATATTGACCAGGTGTGTCCCCCCCTGCCTTGCAGACTACAGCTACCCAGTCAATGATTTGTATCTACATTACCTATGACTACATATCAAGGAATCGTACTATAAACCCTACTCTTCTCTAATTACACTTCAGGTAGTCTCTCTCTACGTTATCAGTTAGCTACGTTTACACATCGGGACACAGTTTTATAGTATGCAGTCAAGCTGTCAGTAATGGAGAATTCCGGGCATTAGTACTGCATCTGTGTATCCAGCAAAATGTTATGCTGGCAATGTAAGTTTTAAACTGCTATGTCATTTTGACAACCTTGGGAGATTAGGCAAGTGATGCTCACCCATCAAAAATAATATGCATTACACTTGTCAGGATCTCTAGCACTTGTTAACTGTTCACTTTTTTAATTAATTATGTTTGCAATGGGAATTAGAGCCTCATCACCCCCTACCCCACTATCAATGTTAAAAAACAATACCTGGCACAGGTAATTAAAGGGGTAGTAGCCTACTTTAAAACAAAAGTAAACATCTAGTTATCCATCTATTTGCCTGCCTGTCTCTGTATTCTATGTATTTGTCAATGTATCTATGTCTGTATCTGTCTGCTTACATAGCTATCGGAGTATCTCACTAGCTGTCAATCTCCTGATTATTCTGTCTCTCTACCAATCCAGGTACTTATTTATGCATCAGTCTATCTAATCTAACCTGCCTGTCTGTAAATTGATGCCAGATCACACAGATGGAAAAAATGCTGATGTAGTTACTGAGCAATAGACAATACTGTATGCTCATGTAACCCTGTCACTTGCTATTCTGGGCCTACACTTATGAGAGATCCAGTGCTCCCTGTAACTGTTGCCAAATTCAAGTCGCGAAGAAGCTTGAAAGGTACAAGTCTTCTTCATAGTTTCTATTCCATGTGTGTGACCAGTCTGTTTTTAAAACTCCCTTAAATTACTGCTTTGTCATATATGCAATTTGATTTTGTTACAGCATCTAGACAGGCTTGTTAAATACATAACCCTCTTTTTGATTACATGAATACATATTTTAAAAGCAAATTGTTTGCCCTGTTATTTACTGAATGTGTGAGTTTCAGCTTAAAAAATAAAGACTCTGACAGAGTAGGATCAGCCAGAACAACTATCACACATCTGTCATAAGTAATCTGTTTGTGAGAAGTATTACAAAGTGGGATTTTGTATTTGGGGCTTGTGCTTTTATGGGTACTTAACCAAGAATCAAATAAACAAACATGCTGATAAGATGAGGTGCACCAGGAAAATCCAAGAAAAATACATTTTACTAAGCTTAAGAGCTTTCAGCTGTGTACAAGATGAATCAGACTCCATCAGTAGTTGAAAGGTGTGGGAGATGCTTTTTACATTTCTTTTTGCCAGTATTTGCAATTGGGGAATGGTGTGGGTTAAGAGGATTGTTGTGCAATATTTGAATGAATTAGTGTATATTAAGTAGCAAGGGATGTGGGGATGCAGTGGCTCTTGCTCCCTTGCAAAAACATTTTTTTTTTTTGCATTTTCAGTGTTTCATGATTTGAGGTTCTATTTTCACTATTTTAAGTTTCAATGATTTTGCAGTTCAATTTTGTAGACAGATCAATCGATAGATATAGGTATAAATATAGATATATACACACAGAGGTTTAGCTAGCTATTTTTGTGCATAGAGCCATCCCCTAATCATATCTCTTCCCCCCAATAAAAAAAGATCCTCCTCAAACTTGTTTCAAGCGCAAAGAAAAAAATCTCATTCCTTCTTTTAGATGTAGTGTGTGTGTGTGTGTGTGTGTGTGTGTGTGTGTGTGTGTGTGTGTGTGTGTGTGTGTGTGTGTCTGTGTGTGTTTGTGTGTCCGTGCTGTCTTGTGTAGTGGCAGAGTTATCAGAAATTCTTTTTAAGGTAAACTGCATACTAAGGTTAGGGTAACAATGTAGTACTAGGGTGAAGCATGGGGTAAACCCCCCACTCCACCTTAGTAATTCAAGCTGTCCTCAATCCTGCCCTTGTCCCTAACCCTGACATGCAGCTTACCTTAAAAAAGTCCTTCTGATAACACCTTCACTATTCAGGCAAATTTGAGCTGAATGTGTGGTGTGGTTATGAACAGTACATCAAATAAAGACATTTATTTCCTTTTTTGATGCAGTATGTGTTGCTCTGTTGTGTTGTCACTATAATGAATAGCGGATGTGTTCTGAATGACGGTTTTTATGTTGATCATGGAACAGCTCCACCATTCATTATATAATCATACACACACACACACACACACACACACACACACACACATATATTTATCTGTATCTGTGTGTGTGTGTGTGTGTGTGTGTGTGTGTGTGTGTGTGTGTGTGTGTGTGTGTGTGTGTGTGTGTGTGTGTGTGTGTGCTGATTTGGCTGTTCTTAAATCCATTTGTGTAACCTTTATCCTACAGCCAATATCAGGGATGTCCTGATTTTATCTCAAAATTTTGGTCTGGTTATCATAAAATTTGTGATTTTTTTTAAACAAAACAGTAAGGACTGCAGTCGTTAAACAATACCAGCAGTTACATAATTACATTTAGATACTCATTTCATTATTCAGGAAAATATGTTTCTGAATGAGTAACGGTTATATAATTAAGGGTCCCTGTTTAGCGTATTTGTCCATGGTTCTTGAGTGAAAAGGGTAAGAGGTATAGTAGACATTCCTTATAAATGGGCTCTGTTGAGTAGGACCTCCCCATTAACAAAAGTACAAATAAATCAATACTTGGTTTAATGCAGTTGTAACAAGAATCCCTTAAAAATATTCTTCAGAATCAAGAACCAATAAAGACCCATACAGAGATAGGAAGGACATGCTGACTTCTGTGTAGGGTCTGCTTGGCATCCCCGTGTCCACCCAGGCTTTTGCCAAGCACTCTGCTTTCCTGTAACATCCCAAAGACATGCTATAGATAAACTGCGAGCCTTCAAATTTCTCAAAGACATATATATATATATATATATATATATATATATATATATATATATATATATATATGTGTGTGTGTGTGTGTGTGTGTGTGACTTTCTAACTTATGATCGAACCAATGTACTTCGATTGTCACTTCATCACTCAGAAACCATCAAGCATTCAATTCAATGACTCTCCAAAAGAAAGAAAAGAAGAACATTAAAACAAATAAGTAAATAAGTAAGGCTACACTATACAGTGCATGCAGTACAAAGTCTGACTTAACATAAGATGTAGTGTCGATGGTTTGGGTCTACAGACAAGAACTGTTTTATATTATTTTTTTCTCAAATGGACCCATTTGGTAAAATGTTCAAAACAGCATATACTATTACTTTATTTATTTACTTACTTAGTATGTCCTCCCTTCCTTCTCTACAACATTTTCTGTTAAAATATTGGATAAGGTTTCACAGGTACAGTCTCTCTGTGGTCTTTATTACCAGAAGAACAAGAAACAGAATCTCTTTCTGTTTCACAGCTTGCTTTTTGTTGGACAAACATTTGTATTTCCTCTTTATCATGTACTTCATAAAAAAATGTTTTTGTCCCTCCAGGGAAGAATACCTTGAAGACAGCTGGGTACAGCAGTTTGAATCTCACACCTGTGTCTCAACATTCCCTGAATAGTGGAATAAATTTGCTTCTCTTTTGCCTGGTGTACAATGAGTAATCATTCTCAACAAACACTCTGCTGTCTTCCACTTTTAGTACTTTGTCCTTCTGCCACAGTTTTGTCAGAATCAACTCCTTCTGCTGGTAGGATTTCAACTTTACTATTAAAAGTCTAGGTTGCTTTCTCATAGTCAGGTTTGGACCATACACACAATGTGCCCTTTCAACTAACAACTCATGCTGTGGAATACCAGTCCAGTTGCTTATTTGTGCTTTCAAAAAATTAATGCAGTCTGTTCCTTCCAGCTTCTCTGGTATAGATGAAAATCTCATGTTTTCCCTACGTGCTCTGTCCTCTATTTCTATTATTTTTTGAAACATCTCTTCCTGAGCAGTCTCATATTCAGCCATTTTTTCTTCATTTTGACCTCTGAGTTAGGCAGCCTTATCACCTCATCTGAATATTTGTTTAAAACTTCTTTCATTTTTCTATCCTTTTGTCATTTGTGTTTGATATATTCCATCAGTGTTTCAATTATTTTAACCAGGTCTGTGTGCAGTTGTCTTATGTCTTCCTATAGGCTACTGGAATTCATGTCTGAAGATTGCATTTCTTTTTCCTGAACAGCTGCAGAACTTTCCCCAGTCACTGTTTCTTCTTCATTTTTTGTAGCTAATTTTTTCCAGGTCCTCTATATTTCTTTTTTCTTGGCATCCAGGCAGTACACTTACTAGCCTGTTACTGAAATTTACCCATAAACACAAGTCTACTGGCCTCTCTGCTGAATTTCTGTTTTCACACTGGGAGAGCTAGAATGAAGCTGTTACTCAATGTGCAGCCATCTTGGAAGTCGAACTACTTAGTATGTCATACTTTATTTATTTACTTACTTGTTATCTAGTATCCTGAGTGTTCTTCCAGGTTTGTTTTTTTATGTATTTATTTACTTACTTGATATTTAGTACCAGGCATGACCTTCCCGCTTGCTCTACATTTCTGTTAACTTAGTCTCAGTGTTTGCCTTCTGATAACTGGACAGGTTGCTTAGTTGGAAGTTTGATGGCTTGTGTTCAACGAGATGAAGTTCAACGTTTGTTGATTTAGTCATAACGTAGGTGATCGTGTACGAGTGTACATGCACACTCATGTGAGTGTTCTAAAATGGACTTACAACCCATCCAAGATTCCAGGATTAGCTTCTCTACTTTGCAGTCAGCGATGGGATAGGGTTTATGTTCACTGTGACCCTGAAATATACTAAATTTGAAATAAGTTAATGAATGAATGAAAGCTTCATATCTTCAGTAACACAAAGCAAATCATTGCAATATAACTGAACACTAGTTTTGCCTGTTGTTTTGTTTGCCTATCACAGGCCCCTCTATATTTTTTCTAGATTGGAGGTGTTGTGTTTCCAGATGATCCATGGAATGGTGTTTGCTATTGAAGAAATAAACCAAAGCTTTCAACTCTTAACAAACATAACACTTGGCTTTCAGATTTATGACTCATGTGATTCACTGGTCGGGGCCATGGAGGGGACAATATGGCTCCTTACAGGAAGGGATGATCCAGTCCCAAACTACCGCTGTGGGACAAAAACTCCACTAGCAGCTGTAGTGGGAGAGCTACGCTCGATGATGTCTATTCCAATGGCACGAATCCTGGGGCTGTACCGTTACCCACAGGTATAGTGAGGAAATTTTATAAAATATGTATTGTTTTATGTTTATACACTGCTAAAAATAAGAATTCAAATCTCCTTCATCATCCACCTTCAGCTCTTGCCATTCCTTACCAGCACCAGCTACTCTTTCCTACCCAACACGGCTTCCGCCCAGGACATAGTACCAACACCGCCCTTCTCTCCTTCTTACATACTGTCAGTTCAGCCCGTGACTCTGGTAAAATAGTATCCTCAGTTCTACTAGACTTATCTAAAGCTTTCGATACCATCTCCCACACCCACCTACTAAATCATCTGACTAATCTCAATCTCTCTCACAAAACACTTTCCTGGTTCTCCAGCTATCTTTCAGACAGATCCCAGGCTATAAAATGGGGTCAGGGCACCTCCACCTTCTTTCCTACCCCCACTGGAGTACCCCAAGATTCAATACTTGGCCCAGTACTATTCAATATCTTTATTAATGACTTTCACAAAGCCATACCTAATGCTAATATTGTACAATATGCTGACGATTCTACTTTGATCTGCTGCGCCTATAACCTAACAGATCTCCAAATATTAACACAAACAGCCTTTTCTACCACCAAAAACTGGATGCTGTAAAATCACCTCTCACTAAATGCCAACAAAACTAAAATCCTTCTATTCTCTCCATCAAAATCCTCCCCTACTGATAAAAACTCACTACAAATAACCAGCCTTAACAACTCCATCTTAAAGGTCGTTCCCTCTGCCAAGCTTCTTGGTGTCACCATTGATGAAACCCTAAAATTTAACACTCACATCCAGCTAAACCTAAGGAAAACCCACATAAAACCTGGCCTACTTTATAGAAACAACTACTTCCTCTCTCCTGCTACCAGACTAACTCTCGCCACAACCTGTCTTCTTCCCTCTCTACTGTATGGTGCCCCTCTGCTTAGTAATTTATCCTCCACACTCTCCTCCAAACTAGAAGTATGTTATAATAAAATCTCCAGATTTGCTACCAAAGCCAAATCCTCCTCTCATCATTGCACCTCCCTTCACTTATTAAATTGGCTTGAACTCCCCAACCAACTGGACTTTCTCCAAATCACCACCACCCACAGATTACTGTTCCAACCTACTAAGTGCCCTGCACTATCCAATATCCTACAACCATATACCCCCCACAGAACCCTTAGCTCTACCCACCAAAACCTAATCACTGTCCAAATACCCAATCGCCCAGCTGGTCAGCTTCTGCTATCCTTCTCCTTAGCTAAAGAATGGAATGCTCTTCCTTCTTCTCTGAGGACCTGTGCCAACCTTGAAAACTTTAAAACTCTTCTTCATTCCTACCTTTATTTAAACAGAAAATGCAACTGAACTCTTCACCCCATACCTCTCAAGCTCTCCTCCTCTTTTATGCCTGGCTAAACTTCTCACCTAGCTAACATACGTAGATTATATAAATAGCTAAACTGTAAAATCTAGCCACCGGGCTATATGCCTATCTTTCTTGCCTAAACAAAATTGTAATTGTTTGTTTTCTTTTCTTTTTGAATGCTACCTGTTGTTCGTAATGGAAAGTTTCTCTGTAATTATTCATGTAGCTAAACTATGTATTGTGGAGCTTTTCTCCCTGGGCCTCCACTGAAAATGGGCTCCACGAGCCCAGTGGACCTCCCCGGTCATCAAACTGGAATAAATAAATAAATAAATAAATTGTCACAAGACAGATAAATACCACTAAAAACGTGAGCGAAAAAAAAAGAAAACACAAATGCATTCATATTTTCTGTATAATGCAAATATGTACAGTCTGTTAACTATATCTAGTGGGCCCATAACTTAATATAAATAGGACTTATTGTGTGATCCATATGATATTTGTTAATACCTGCTTCTCTTCATAAATCGTTAATTTCAGTAATGTAGTCAAACATTAGTAAAATTTTAAATTGTTAAAAAAAATAACCTAACTGCAACAGCTTTGAACATAAGACTGTGGATATTTTGCAAATGTTTTTGGTCTATAATAGTTTCCTTAGTACATAGTATATAGTAAATAGCATATTCAGATGTGACTTTGTATTGTTATTAGTAAAGAAAGTTATTTGTAACAATTGTACTGTTAATAGTAATGAAAGCGATTTGTAATAAACTTTCTCTGTGGCACAAGGTGCAAGTGCAGAAAGCTGAGGCAGGGTTCAAATCCAGTTTACAAATAATTTAGTGGCATGACATACATGTCCAAAGAATTCATAGTGCCACTTTATTTGGTCCTTATCAGACCCATCATTGAGTATAATGCCCCCTTCGCTATGTACCTGACTAGACATATGCAACAGTTAGAATACCCACAAAGGTTCCTTACCAGGACAATCCAGGGTATGAACATATTGTCCTACATGGATTGCTTTTACATTTCTATACTCTGTCTCCAAGTTACTTAGAAGCCATCCATGCCTGGCATACAAGGCATCCTCTGATCCAGCTCCGATGAACCTTTTGCACATTTGCAAAATGAACATCAGAACCATTAGATCCAAGAATTTAAATTTTGCTTGAGAGATAAATAAGTCATGTTGACAGGACAGATATGTGTCTCAGAGGATCCCCATGCCCTGGAACAGGTTCCCTATCCATCCTTGATCCATGTGAAGCAACGTCCATCTCTAACACTATTTAAGCATAATCTTGACCAGTGAATGGGAAATCAGAAATTCACACCTGGTCTGTCCCCCCATGTCTCTGCTAGACAGATACAGTAATACTCAAACTAACATACCCCACCCCCATATAACCTCTAGAAACTTCCTAACATACCCTCCCCCTAATAAACTCCCATGATACACAGGGACAGAATTGGGTTGGATTGTATGGCTAGGCTTATAAAGGCGGTGGCCGTTAGCCTATATATACCTACGAAGTGGAAAATTATACAGGAATGTAATAAGTTGTTCCAGTTACTGGGTGAAAATCCAAATTTATTGACAAGAAAAGTGGATGGCTGAAGAACATATTAGAAAGACTGCATCATATTCGGAAAAGTGTTTATCACAAACAAATGGGCGCTTTTACCTGTGGACTTTGTCAGCAACATAGGTTTCTGCAAAACGGCACCCTAAGTAAAAAATCCAGGTTATGGCAGGACTACTGGTGCCAAAAAACATTTTTTTTCTTCAGGGATACTACATTTGCAAAGTTGTACTTCTTGTGTCATTTTATTTAGGTAAAACTTTGCATAAGTTATGCCAAAGAATTAACGAGCATAGTTACAACATAAAGAATAAATGTGGATGATGCCTTATAGAAGCATAATATTCTTTGCAAAACTTTTTAAAAAGTTCACTTTTTGTGTTGGGACAGTGTAACTGTTAATCCTAGGGGTGGGGATTTCAACAACATTCTTGACGAAAATGTAATTAGAGTGGCAGATTTTACTGACTGCAGGAATCAGTGCTGGATTTGGCGACACTTTGTCAATTAAGTGCATTTTAATGTTGAATTTACAAAAAAGGAAGGGTTTTGTGATAGCACAATGTTTTTATTGAAATTACTGAATACCTGGTTTGTTTATTGCCCTTTGGTTTTAGAAAAGCAGTATTTATTTGAATGTTTTAAACATTTTTGTTATTGCTCTGAAGAAGTCAATAAACAATGAAAGCTGTTAGTAATTGTATCCTGCTTCAGTTTTTCATGTTTTTAAACGCTGCATTCACTATAAGTTTGCAATAACAAAACATGAGATTGTATCGCAAGTCTTAACATATTTAATGTGGAGTGATGCTGACAAATCAACTTTAGACTTGTGTCTGGGTCATTGAGGCAAAGGGTCCAACTTGGATCAAGAGAACAAATCAGTTAACAAGCTGACATATTAATTTAAATTAATTAAACAAACATAATACTCCCATATCTCTTGAAGTGCAAAATGATATTATAATGTCAAGATTAACAAAAAATCCACTGCTCCTCATCAACTCAGTGGTTTGTCATTTCAGCTCTCTGTGTTTGAACCTACAGGACCCACACTATTGTAGTTATTCTAATACTGGTATAATTTCTCCCAAGTAGTTGAGCCTGCCAAGCAATGATTTATAAATAAACATTTCAGCAACTTTACAAAGCTACAGCTCTTTGCATTTGACATTTTTATTTAAGGTATAACTTTATGAACTTACTTTCAGTAATGCACCTTTATATATTTCTGAAAAGCCTATCTGTCATTGTTCATGTTTCAGTTTTGCATTATGGAATGCTGAGGAGTTTTATTCCTTCCCTCCAGGTCAGGGATAGGACTAACAAAGAAGGGTTGTAATATAAGCAGTCTCACTCACTTTAGATTTGACTTTGGAGAAGGTGACCAATTATACTCAGGAGAGCTCATTTTAGGGGGTGCTAATTAATATAGCAAATGTTTATTTATTTGTAGTTGTTTACCAGGGTAGAAGATTGATCCATATGGACAATTTTCTGGTTTAGCCTGGGGGTTATAGAGACAACATAAAAAAATGTTTAATCAGCATTCATAGAATATTTACATAGTTGTTTTGTAAGTAAAACAAAGAAAGTCATCTACTATAATATATGTAATAACTGTGTGATCAGACAGTAGGTTGTACTGCTGAAAAGAAAGAAGTCAAGAGGAAGAAAGAAAGGAAAAGGGTGTACAGAAAATGGGTTGTATTGTTGATAAAAATGAAGGAGAAGAGAAGAGTGGATTTTTCAAAGGACTGGAGTCTTCATTTTATAGGGTCCTAGACAGGTCAACACTAGGCTACCTGACCCTGTGGGATATTTTAAGCCTAGCCAAATTTCCCAACCCAAAGATAAGAATCAAACTTTGTACTTTGTAGCTGTGAGGTAAACATCTAAACCATTATGCTAACCTCCTTCTTATAGCCGGCCTTAGGCATAGGCCAGCTAGGCGGCCGCTCTAGTAGGGGCGCTTTTCCAGTATTTATTTGGTGTATGTAGACTAGGATGGGGCCACTGGGTGGTGTGGTGGGTGGCGCTGTGGAGCCCTTTTGCCTAGGGCACCAGTTGACCTAAGGCCGCTCCTGCAGACAAATAAATTCCAACATGGAATTTCTACAGCATCAAGTAGCGTGAGAATGAGCTAGGGGTCCTGCTGGTAACTAATGTGGTCTGAGGAAAAGATCTTGCAATGGAATTCTTTGTGGAGACGTGCTTTTCACTTAGATCAGAATTTGGAGTAAGATGTTAACTCTTGTAAATTAGGTATAGTGAGATCCAGAATTTTGTTCCTAGGAAAGAAAAGCTGTGTTCCATTCAGTATGTTTGCTTTGGGTATTTATAGCATTGTACCACAATGTGTATGATTTCTAAGGTTATAAGATAAAATGCTCATTGTAAGTTTATGTGCTGGGGGGGGATGAGAGTTTTTAATTGTAGATGTTTAAACAAGTGACAGCCTAGCATGAGGATAGCCTTTGTTTAATTGGTAGCTATTTTGCTTTTTTTGACTGTATGACAGTTATGTTTGTATTAGGGAGAGAGGGGTTATATTTTGGTAGAAAAAAATTGAGGTGCTCTAGTTTATTTGATAGAGGCAGCTGCTATTAGGGGAATGACATATTCAAGCTGAGAAAACCAAATGCCGTTACCTACTGCAGTACTTGCTGCAAAGGAAGAGAAAGCTGGACACTCTTTTATTCCAGAATAGTTTACTTAATAATTAATTTATTTATGCAACCTTTGCTGACTAGTTTAGTCCACTAGGCAAGCTGCCTCTTTTCAAGGGAGACGCAAGGTAGTATTCATACTGAATAGAGGTAATTCGGCCAGGGCAGTAGGGAACTTCCTCTACCTGTTTTGATAAGTGCTGTGGGATCTGTTAACATCCACCAGAGCTACACCGACTCACACAGCTGGGACCTCACAGTTTGACATCTCATATGAAGGGCGGCACACTTGGAGTGCATCTCCTCCTAATGATCCACTGCATTGTTAGTAATGGAAAATGTATCCAATCACCTGGGGTTAGAACAGAACCCATGGCCTTCTGATCCCCCAGCACCAAACAAGAGGGTGCTACCTGCTCATCACTGACACTGCTGAATCAATAGTAAATACTTAGTTCTCATTTGGGTCTTAACTATGTGGTGGTAAAAGCTGCGTGATTGGTCAAGTCAGATACTTATGTAATTAAAGGAAGAAGCTGCGTCAGCTGGTTCATTGTTAAGACCTGTAATTAATTTGCCAGGTGGCTTGAACTTTGTAGTGTTTGTTGAGTCCCAAAAAGCAAGGCTTTTGTTTTTGAGGCATTTGAAAGTAGTTTGTTGTTGTTAACTCATCTGCAAAATATGTGGCACTCTTTTATTTTTTAAACAAGAGACATCTTTATTGAATTATCACTTATGACACAGGGAATCATGCATTTATATAAATGAAAACAAATCGTATTTCCATGTTTGCAGTTGCAAACATTACACATCACATATAAATATAATCTTCGATAGTCATTGTCAGTCGAACATTACATAGCTCATTCAATTCCTGCCTTCCATTAAACCTCAATCCTCATCCAAACATTATTCTGCATGTATTGTTCCCACAATTCCCATTTTTTTCCTATGTAATTTGCTCTTACCCTTTTCTAAAGATCCCACTTTTAGTTATTTTACCTCTGTTACTATATTCACTACTTCTAGTAAGATTGGTTTACACATTGATTTCCATTTTCTAGTAATTGCTTTTTTGGCAGCCACCAGAAAAACTCAGCAAGGCCTTACTGTGTCTAGGCAATTCCAATTTGGTATAACACCTCAAAAAATTATTTTCTTAGTTACACCAGTTTGCTCACCAAGTATTTCTGACAGAGAACTCTGCAGGAAATTTTTAAGATCTGCCGCCTCATTACACTCGCAAACAATATGTTCCCAATTATCTTTCTTACCCTTCACACCTCCAACATTTGCAAGCTACCTAACAAAACGTCCTTTGGAGTCTGCTTGGGGTATAAAAATACCTACGGAAACTCTCTCAAGCAAAAATCCTAAATCTTCTAAACTTTGTTGCATATTTGGGAGTCATACATATATCCTCACATTGCTTCTTTGCGATTTGTTTATCCACTCTCTTTTCCCGGTCCTTTCTAACCTTCTCTGATTGATTTCTATTATCGTGTAATATTTTATATGCCTTACTTGTTGTGTCTTTCGGCTTTTCCCGGTTAGGGGTTGCCACAGTGGAACTCTGGTCCGCTAATGATTGGCAGTAGATCTTTACATGCCGAGTTGCCAGCTCTGAAGAACAACCTTCAACGAAGGTACGCCCATTCATGGATGTCTCCACACAGAAGACGCTTTAGCTGAGAATCGAACAAGACAACATCTTACTGTGAGGCGACAACGTTATCAATTTTTTAACAGCAGCTTATGTTCTAGATTCTACCAAAACTTCTACCAGTTCTGGTCTTTCAGATAATATCCCCCTATTTCTTTCTCTTTGCCCATACTCTAATATCAATCCTTGATAGGGAAGGCGAGCTCTAGCCTGCAGTCTTGGTGTATTCTTGGCCTCTTCTCATTCTGTTACCTTTTCCTCTCTATTTGCTGCCAATATCTTGGTTTCTGTAAATTCCAGACTCATCTTGCCTATTCTTTGTACCCATAATTGCAGTCATTCCTTATGGCAGAATATCCTTTCTCCATTCCCGTGTTGGCTTAGTTCTTAGAATACTTTCTGTTACTTTATGAATATAATAATTTCTGTATGGTTACTGTTATTCTCCTTAAGAATCTGCATCCAATATCATAGTCTTTCCTTATTTCTTGAGCTACCCGGTCTGTTTCATCATCATCCCTTTCCATTTTGAATTATAGCTTTCTGCTTGTGCTATGTATAGGAACCTTAACTTTTTAATGATTGTGCTCCAGCACTGAGGGTGACAATTTTGATCTGAATATTACCATATCATTGGCATACTGCATAAATGGAAATATCCGTCTGCATTTCGCAGTAGTTTTGTAACATCTCCAGCATAGTTACATTAGGACTAGCAAAGGAAAAGGAAGCCTGGAATGTTCCAAGAACAGCTGCTATGTGGAACGAGACAGGAAGAAGGATGTAACATCCCCAGTACAGCTTCTGCACAGACTGTCACAGAACAGAGAATGTAACATCTGCTTGACAGCTTGTATGCAGGCATCTGATAGTAGAAGGAAGTATGTCCCTGCAAGAGCTTCTAGATGGGGGTCTAGCAGAAAAGGAGATATTAACATCCTCAGGACAGCTATGTGATGGAGGAGAATATGGCATCCTGAAGACAGCCTGAGTGTGGGGGTCTGAAAGAAAAAGGAAACTGAAACATTCCTAGGATGTTTTGAATGTTGGGAGTCTGACAGAAAAAAGGAAAATATAACATCGCAAGGACAGCTTCTGTGTAGGCTGACAGCAGGAAGAAAGGTGTAAAAACTCTACCAGTGCTGGTAAGACAGCTGCTATGAGGTGGGGTCTGACAGGAAGAGAGGAGACTATAACATACCCAGGATGCCATCTATCAGGGACTCTAACAGAAAAAGGTGATAAAACATCCCCAGTATAGCTCCTATGTTGACTCAGAGAAAGGTGGATAAAATATCTCTAGGACTTTTTGTATGTGGGGGTCAAGAGAGTGAGAAAGAGTATGACAAGGCCACAACAGCTTCTGTGTAGGAGTTTGACAATAAAAGAATACAGAACCTGTAGAGGACTGCCTTAGTAAAGGAGAGAACATCTCACATTTTCAGTGAGATGTCACATCTCATATAAAAATAAAAACACTTGAATAGTTTGTCTGACAGCTGTGATTCATTAAAAATAGACACATGAAACTAGGAGTTCACATCTCATACAACCCTAGATTGTACTCAAGTCAAAACATCAGTTCTGGTAGGGAGCTCAGGTTATTATCTGTATAAAAATTCACTTCAAACCAGCAACTCTTTATATTGCAGTTTTTGAAAATTGTTTCAGCATTATGTCTAGAATCTTTGCAATGCAGAGTATGTAACAAAACTAATCCAGTAACTGAATAGTTCTCAAAATTCCAACACCAGTCAAGCAAGTGCCACAGAGGGTCTAATGCATGTTAGTTGGCCTTCAAATTCCCGGTACCCATGGCAATTTACTAGGACATATCAGCAGCTCATACTCAGAGCTCTAGACCAATCAGCATCTTAATATGACAGTCCTTGCCAAAGATACACTAAGTGTATGTGCAAAGCAAGGTCAAATTAGAGTCCTTAAATGTGCATCATAGAGTGGCATAAAGTCAGGTACCTGGTGGGACTTACCACATGTTACATTTACATTTATTTAGCAGTAAGTCAAAATCTTCCCATTGTCAGTGTCTTAACAGAAGCACAATCACCTTTGTTGCTGGAAGATTGGAAAACTGAGGATTCTGTTCCTACGGGTCCCTGTCTGATGACCGAGTTCTCACAAACTCGAAATTCACATGGTCGAGACCATACGATCAAGTTTTTGAAAACCCAAAGCTTTTGAATGGAGAATGCAGTACAGAGAGGATCAGGACATTTATCCTTTTCCCAACTGTAATGTCATCTCTGAGTTGGTTTATATAATTTGCAGGGGGCGTGGGGTGTGGGATGTGCGGAGAGGCTTGCTCCCCTGCAAAAACATTAAAAAAAGAGGTCTTTTTTGTGTTTTTTTTTTTTTTGAAGTTCGAATTTTCAGAAACTCCATCATATGGTCTTGACCATATGAATTTTGAGTTTCTGAAAACTCAATCTTCTGGCATAGACCCATTCCTACACTAAGTGCTTAGATTAATTTTCTATTACAGGGACAACTACGTAGCATATGACTGGTGCTGCACTCTTAAATGTGCCAACCTTTGAATGAAATGTTAAACTAAGGTCTTATTCGCCTGAGTTGGTGATAGCTCAGGTGGATGTTAAAGACCACACTGTACTCAGCAAAAAGAGGAGAGATTCGTTCTTGAAAGCATAATTTGTCTATTTACTTATTTTCATTTCTTGATCGAGCAAGTCCAACTAGGTATAAAACTCCTTTACAGTGGAAACTGAAGGCGCAAATACAGAATACACTATAATACAAGATACAATATGAATTAAAACAGGTAAACTAAATATCAGTGTCATCTTTGACAGTGCACTGTTAGAAAATAAATACACAGTAGTATAATGAAATGGTTCACAATACATAACAGCATATAGAACAAAAGCATGCATTCACATTGGTACAATCCGTGGCAATAGAACAAAAAGGTAATAAAACAAAGTCATGGCACAAATAAATGTCTATTATTAAACAGAATTCACAGGTAAGTACTAGGCTAGCTGCCCTTGCAGGTCATTTTAGGCCTAGTCAATTTCCCCTTTGGTTCTTGAACTCTCTGGTGTTAAGATTGGCTTTACCCATCCCATGGTCAATAATTATATATTACCACTAGTAAGAATAACTGGGATCATATCACAAATAATTTGACGGGACCCATGCATGGGCTAAAGCATTTAAGAGCTGCTTCTGTCCAATAGACATACATAGGTTCATAAGTGTATAGTAGGCTAACAACCACTAGGGCCCTTATAAGCCCTATATACAACCTAAATGTGACCCACAAATTTGATTTAGATAGGAGGTTATTTACTGACTGCCTCTGTCCAGGGACATAGGAGCTAGACCAGTGGTGAATTTCTGATTATCCATCCATTTGTCCAAGCTAAGCTTAAAAAGAGATAGGGAGGAACTCTGCTTCACATGTATGAGGAGTGTGTTGCAGAGAATGGGAATTCTCTGAGAAACATCTCTGTCTCTCCAATATGTCCTGTTTATGAAAAGCAAAATTTAGATATTTTAATCTAGTATATCTGATGCTGTTTATGTTGTGTATGTGCAAAATGTTAATCAAAACAGGGTCCAGGGATGCCCTTGATGCTAGGAAAAGATCAGCTCTCAGAAGTCTTTATGATACTGAGTAAAAAGACAGGGCTTTGATGAGATCAGCATAAAGCATTGTGTTTATTTCCTGTATTCTTTTTGTAAGGACCCTTTGTGGATGTGCAAGTTGCTGCATATGTCTGGTCAGGTACATACCGAAGGTGGCATTATACTCTGTGCTGGGCCTGATGAGGACCAAGTACAGTGGTATGATGACCCCTTTGGACCTAAATGCTATGACCTTGCTTGTAAGTTGAGCAACATAGAAGGATTTTCTTACTACCCTGGACACATGCTGGTTGACGATTAGGTTACTGTCTACATGAGTTCCCAGATCCCTGACTAATGTATCAACCTTTAAGGGTGTTTTATTGATGATGTAGCTACCTAGGGTCTTAGACTTCACAAAAGGTACTACAATGCATTTCTTGGTATTGAGTTTTAAGCCATGACTTTGGCATCAGTTGTTTGTCTGTATTAGACCTTTGTGAAGGGTGTTTTCATCTCGAGGGGATTCAATGACTGCTCCCAGTTTGCAATCATCTGTGAACATGTTCATCCAGATGTCTTTGACATTGGTTTTGACATTCAAGAATTAGATGCAAAAGAGGAGTGGGCCAGTGCACAACCCTGAGGGACTCCACTGGTGACCATCCTCTTTGTGGAGGTGGCCTCTCCAATTTCAATCTCCTGGATCCTATCAGTGAGCCAGTCAGCTATCCAGCATGTTATAAAGGGGTTTATCCCTAGTTCTACAAGTTCATTGACAATGCCCAAGTGAGGTAATGTAGTAAATGATTTAGCCAGATCTAGGTAGGCAGTACACACTGTTTTCAACTCATCCATTGCCTTAGTGACTTTTTCAAAGAAGTCCACCAGATTCATTAAGCATGACCATCCTTTGACAAAGCCAAACTGGGATGAATTAAGTGTCTGGAGGTCTCCTATGTCCTTGCTGATAATTTCCATGATAATTCTTTCTATGGCTTTGCATATGAGACCAGTCAGACTACTGGGTCTGTAGTTTCCAGGATTTGTTGAAGGTCTTCCTTTATAAAGGAGGATAACCACTGCAGTCCTCCATTCACGTGACACAAAGCCTGCATTAATACTATAGTTAAAAAATGACTCCAGGGGTCCTGATAAGTCATATTTTATTCAGGAGGCATTTTGGGATGTTATTGGGGCCCATCGAGGCTGTATTCTTCACTTTAGTGAGTGCAGTCAGTACGTGCTCCCTAGTGATAGCTGGAGGGGTTTATGTTTGAGACTATTTTTGAAGGGATGGTTGGGGGTGAGAGGGAGATAAAGATGAAACTGAATTTGTCCACTAACAGGTTTGCAATATCACCAGACTCAGTGAATGTGGCACTATTGCCCACCAGTTCAACACATTGCTGTGTGCTGCCATTGAGGCTGCTGACATAGCTGAAGAAGGCCTTAGGTTATCTTTCACCTGGGAGGCTAGCTTAACCTCAAAGCTGGCTTTGCTTGACCTAATTAGGCCTTTTAGTTTCCTATTTACATTAATGAGAGAGTTTCTATAATTTATGGGAATTACCCTTCCTGATTTTTGCCATAACTTTTTTCTTTTTGTTGCATATCCTGTTTAATTTGGGATGTCACCAGGGTAGTTTGTTTCTAGGGCTAGTCCTGGACTTACTTCTGGTAGGTATAGCAGCCTCTGCAGCCATTGACATGGTTGTACAGAGTTTCTGAGAGCAATTCAGCATAGGCTGCTGTGTTCTCTGTTTTTGTAGGGGTATTGAATTTTGACAGTCCATCAGTTAATAAAAGGTAATTTGCCTTGGAAGATTTCCTAACTGTTACTAGTTTTAATGGGATTATGGAGTTAATTTTGATTTCAAAGGAGACAGCTTTATGGTGGAACCTTACAAGGGAGGAAGAGACATGGGGGGCCAGCATTGTCCCATATTTGTAAGAACAAGGTCCAGTATGTCTGAGCCTCTAGTGTGTATGTATTCACCATTTGGTCAAGGGTGTTTGTATTTATGGAGTCCAGAAATCTCTGCACTGTGGTTTTGAGGTTGTGCAGGATTCCCAATCTGTATAGGGGTAATTAAAGTCTCTCATGAGTAGAGTGTTAGGTTGGATGGTTTCCAGTAGGTCAAGTATGCACTGTGAGCTTCTTGGAACATGGAAGGTGACCTAGAGCTGGCTAGGATATGGTACAGGAGTTTGTTTATGGTGATCTATACATGGAGGATGGATGTATACATGGAGGAGCTCCAGCGTGTGATCCTGTGTGACCACCCTAGAGGTATGCTTGTTATTACTGATGTATATTGAGATACCACTTCCTTTAGCCCTTTTCTGTGCAGCTACTGGTCTTAAAGTGTGGAAGGCACTGAAACCTTGCACTATCAGGGTACTCTCTGCTGCTTTAAACCATGTCTCAGTAACTGCACAGATGTCTGTATTCTCAAGTGTGAGAAGCACTTGGAGGGAGTGTAGTTCTTTGTTTAGGCTCCTGGCATTGAGCAGTAATACCATGCGGTCCTGTTGAGCTGATTTTGCTATGTTGGTAGGTTTGTCAATCTGACATTGACTAAAAAAAAGGCACTAAGAGGGTGGGTACATTTTTAGCCAGGATTCAAAAGCCTACAGGGGAGAGACACAGACCATCCTTGGCAAAGCAATGTGGTCTATTACCCATGTCCTCCCAAGCTGACAAATACTGGAGCCCCCTCAGAATGGCACCAAAAAAGACTGCCAGTTGTTGAAATCAATCATTGTTTGCTCATATTGTGGCATCGTCCTTGGTGATGGTAAAATGCTGCGCAATGCTAGGCTCATACCAGCCTGAGACACAGTCTGAAAGCTCCATAATGCCTCTCTTCATATAGTCCATGTAGGCACGACTCAGGTCATTTACACCTACATGGACTATGATGGAATCATACTTGTACCTGTGGTGTAATGACTTGAGTGCATGATGATTTGGCGGATTCTGGCTCCTGATAAGCGACTAACTGTGATCTTTTTCTTGTTCAGCCTGGTTAGAGGAGCATCAGCATATCTTAAAATGGAGTCTGCTATGACAAGACTCCTGGGAAATGTGTTTGCTTACCTTAGGGGCTTAATGTTTGGGGCCCCAATGAGGTTGACAGTATGTGTGGTCTTAGGTATTGTTTTTACTGAGTGCCTTTGGGCTTGCTGAGACATAGCTTTTACAACAGGTGGTCTAGGTGATCTTTGTTGTTTAGGAAAATTGCTTTTAAGTGCCTCAGCATACGTTAGACTATGCATATGTTGTGTACTGTGAGGTAACTGTTGTGTGCATGCATTTGACAACCTGATGTGTACTTTTATGCAAGAGTTTAGCTTCCAGTGTCATTGTGTAAGTACACCTCTCACATACAGTGTCTGTGTCTTTAAAGATTAAGTGGTTGTCAGTATACATGAGACAATTGTTACATTGTTTCATGATACCCATATTTACCAAGCTGGCTATAGAGAAGTTAGGAAATTGCATATCCATACTGGCCAGTCCTTTGATTTGTGAGCTACAAGGGGTTGGTGTGTTGGGGTTAGAAGGCTATTAAGGGTGCTTTATCAGAGCAGATTATGCTAAACAGTAAAGGGGCAGTCCCTGGGTGAATTTTATGTTTCCCATCCATAGATCCAACTCGCACTTGAATATGGACAGGGATGAGTTTTGTTTTATATTGCTGGGGAGTCTGTTCAAGAGCAGCATTATCCTCTGTGATATATACCTGTCCCTCCAAACCATTCTGTTGATGATGCAGGAGAGGTTTAGATCCATAGACAGAGTATTTCTGATGCCATATGACTTGCTGAAGTGCAGTAAATCCATCAGCATTGGGTCAGAGGTTGCCTTGTATGCCAGACACATATCACTGCTTAGCAGTCTGTAGGATACCAAGTATAGTGTCAGGGTTGGAGTCTGTCTATGCAGGACATATTATTTATGCCCTGTATCATTTTATTAAGTTATCTGTGTGGGCTTTCCAGTTGATGCATGTGTCTGGACAGATACATGCCAAAGGGGACATTATATTCAATGACAGAGAGTTATAAAAAGGATAAGAATCGTACTATGGTGTGTATAGATTACCAAAATACTTCATAGCATCCAATATTCATGGATAATGGAATGCTTACGATTGATAAGATATGTCCTACAGTGATCAATTGCATTACAGTGACTATGAAACTGTGGCAAGCCATGTTGCAACTAAGCCACGACAGAGGGCAAATTATTATCCAAAGGATAAAAATTCAAAGAGGGGTATTCCAGGGTGATTTATTAGGCTGTGGTTATAGCTAACTCCAAGAAACCAACCTAATTTAAACACATCTCATCTACATTTTGTGGATTATTTAAATCTGTATAGTTCAGATGAGAATCTGAAAGTACAGCTACAAATAGTTAAAACTTTCTCAGATGATATAAGAGTGAAATTAGGTCTTGATAAATGTGTAATTCCAAAATTAATGAACAAAAGCTGCAACACCAAGAAAATATCAATACAGGGGGCAGAGCTTGAATGGCCAACTGAAACCAGCACAATTTAAGAGCTCCATAAAACTAATTTAAAATACAGGGAAATAATTAATTTTCTTAAAAAAAAATAACTAGAATTTGTTAATGAAAGTCTATAGTATATAATTAGAAACTTTTGTGGATTTTCATAAACATTTTCCTGTCAAACTACTCTGGAGACTTTAACATCTTGTGGAAATGAGTAACTCAAAGAATTCTCACACTGAATCTACTTTGAAGAAAGCACTGCAGCTGGTGTCCAACACTCTGCAAGAGCTGTCTTTGAAAATGGACAGTTTTAAAGAAAATCTGGAGAATCTAAGAGAACTGCCAAAAATAAACAGATGTATTCAAGGAACATCTACATCAACATCAAAACAAAATAACAAATATAGAAGTTTCATTAAATGATATCGAAGGAAGGCTCAAGGAAGAAGAAGCTCAGAGAGATTACCTCCTAAAACAGAATGCCTGGCTTCTCAATAAGGTAGATGACTTAGAAAACAGAGAGAGGAGAACTAACAACAGAATTTTCAGATTGCCTGAAAAAACTGAAGGTGAGGACATTATTTCATTCTTAACCTCATGGCTCCCAGAAATCTTAGATTTAAAAGAAGGTCTCTCATATGGTATTGAAAGGGCACATACAGCCTTAGGGAAGCCAGCTTCAACATCTTCTTCTATATCTCCTAGATCAATTATAATAAAATTTTTGTCTTATCTGGACAAAGAATTGGTGCTAAAATCAACTTGGAGGAAGGGACCCTTGAAATGTAAACAAAATGTAATTAGATTTGACAATGATTATTCCACCAGAGTATTAGAACAAAGGAAAAAAGCTTGGCCACTCTTAAAACTTCTTAAACAAAATAACATTAAAGCACAACTTGTGTTTCCTGCCAGAATTAAAATTCTATACTCAAATGAGATGACAACTTTTAATAACCTAGAAGAAGCTTCACTGTTTATAAAAAACAATAATGTCATATCTGTTCCTGAGGACATGGACTGGTCATCCCCCTCCTTGAAGAGAACTACTGACAAAAATGCCTGGACTGATGTGAAAAAGAAAAAAACAAAAAACTGAATCTAAAAATAGCTGTTCCCACTAAATCTCTCAAAGCACCTATTTCAGAATGATCCACGACTGATGCTCTGATCAGAATATACAAATACTGTCTTACATGAATGTATGAAAGAATATAATTCAAATCTCAAAGGACTAAATAACTAACTGAAGTATTCCTTATTTAATTCTAATGACACTGCTGCACCATTAACCAAAAATGTTTTTCTTACAGGTAACTAGGCTCTGATATTGGGGCAGTCTTGTTGTTGTTGGTTTTTGGAACTAGGGTTGGATTATATGTTTGTTGGTCTGCCGTGATGTAGAGATGCTGGAGAGTTATGTATCGTCTTGTTGTGATTAATTTTGGGCTTTGAGTTATAGAATTATGCCTCCATGTAGCAGTGGGGTGGGGGGCTTTGAGATGGAAATGTTTAATTTGTTTTGTTTGAATACAATGCTTGAGATAACTGTTGTATATTCCCTGGGTCTGCTTTGTTTGTGGAGCGACATACTTGTTAAATGCTCATTCCTCACTTCTTACATTCAGGAAGTGAGACTATGACTATTCATCGGTACTTCCTACTCACTTGAGAGTTGGACTTACACCTACAGGTGGGTAATCTAGAGATGGATTTTAAATATTACTTTTATGTACTTGATATAACATGTTTTGCATTTGCATATCAAGCACATATATTTTGCAAATAAGCAGACTATTTTGTTACTCCAGGAGAAACAAGTTCAAAGAAGCAAAAAGCGCCTCCCACACATACACACACACACTGTGCATCATACAGTCAAATAGCTGTTTCTTCATAATGAAACAGTTTCTCCTGATGCTTATTTAGTAAGTGAAAGAAATACTTCTGGATTGAGACTTTGTCAGTAATGGCACACGACTGCATGCTGAGAGATGTTGCCTTTTTTTTTTTTCTTTTCAAGGTTCTCCCAATACATTAATTCATTGGTTTGGAGCTCTGAGCATATTATAAACCTTGTACATTGAAAATCATTGCATTGGCTTTAAAAACCAAAGCAAAGGGTCAAAAAGAGGAACATCTTAATTTTACATGAATTAACATTAATTAACATTTTACAATAATAATACTAGACAATATTTTATTTTTAATCATATTAAAGAAAAGTTTACAGTGCATAAACCCCTAGAAATTGTAAGCAGCATTTATACACTTAAAACCTGCCAATGGTACAGATCATAACGGAAAACTGTAGATTAAAATGAGTTGATGAAGGGAGGAGTCTCAGTTGAAACAGTGGCCATAATAGAGGCCTTGTACTCATCAATTGGGGATAGTGTGAACATCTCACCTATTATTAAAGGCGTAACACAAGGTGGCTTCATTATACCCTGTCTCTTTTTGAAGTATAGCAATGGCATTCTTGAGTTGATTGATAACATGGAAGGAAATATTCCTAAGATTGATGGCAGGAGTTACCTGGATATTGGAATATGCAGATCACCTTTTGATTGCCTTCTTTCCAGCATTAAGAAAGCAAACAAATGTAGCAGAAAAAATCATGCATAAGGAAATATGATAATAAATGGTATTTAGAATATAAAGGGAATGAATAAGAAGGTGTCAAAGGACAAAAGATGGAGAATGTTGACACATTTTATGCATTTAGGTATTGTATTCCCCAAGAATAGGTACTGCCGTAAACACAGATATTATACTAAAACGAAAGTGCAGAAGACAGTGCAACCTAAAGTCACCAGTGATTATAGACATCGAAACTAAGAGTGCACTACAATAGGAATAGGGAAATAAGAGCCTCCGTTGTATCATGATCTAGTGCACCACATTACCAGATTTCTAGTACTGATATGAACTCAGTAGTACATACTTCCATTGTTATATGATTCTGGATTTTTTCTTGTCTGATGCCAGGTACTCTAGTCCTCTGAAATATGATGACTGACCACTTCTCATTTAATATTTTGTTAGTGTGCCTTGTTAATGCCATTTGTTTATCAGCATTCCTGTAAACAAAATCAGGAGACCATACTCAGGTTTGTGCATATTGTTTTTTCAATAGTAACTCTTCTGTACTGTACAAATTTATTAGTCTGATCATATTCACTCCCACTGCCACTATAACATACCCTGCTATTAAAGTGGTTTGGATCATGTTAGTGATATTGTCAAGGGTTTAAACTCATCAAATGTTTACTATTCTATCTGACTATGAGGGTTACCTTGGCATTGTCTTAACATAATTTATTTCTTTGAATTATGTCTGATTTGTGATGGACAAGTGCAGGATATTTGATATTATTGAGCATTTAAGAGCTCTACTTATATAGCTACAAGGAATGTATAATGTGCTGTGGAGGAGTGATACAGCAAAACTGTTTCATTTTTATCCTTGTTAAGGTGCTAAATGGTAAATCTGGCATATAGGAGCTTTTAACTGAGATCTTTTACTTGATGTTTTATTGCAATTTTCCAGCACATGCAAAACATAGTATATGTTTTTATGATACCTTGTCCTATGATTTTATGTCTCTCACCTAAAAATTACAACACAGATACTCTGACATATGGATTGTAGTGTTACACTGACCCATTCTGGACAAACCCTTTCCAGTTTTTAAGCCAACTTAATGATATACTATGGATACACTATTACTCCTATTGTAGTTAGGCATGTATGTGCTGTGACATTACATTGCTTGTTTTATTTATATACATCACTCATGTACAAATTTCTTACCATCCTGGTTCCACAGGTTGTCCATATTTATATATCATAATTATATTGTCTGTTTCTGATGACATTTGTGATTGCCAGGCATATCTTTGAGAATAGCAGACCTTTGGGATACAGACTTCATACACTTCAAAAATGCACATTTCTTCTGTTCTCTTTTTTTTCTGTCTTGTGATTTCAGATTGTAATCAGTCTTATTATCTATTTCAGCTTACAATCAAAATGTGGAATGGCAGTTTTACGACTGCCACTTGTTCGAAATCGCGGCATTCGAGGTCCGCAATGTGAATTGCAATATTATATACCATAATAACGAATGTAGAGCTGCATTTGTTATTATCAGTTTGGCATTGTGAATGTAGATCTCGGTACAACGGGGAGTGGGGAATTTCCCATTTTCCTCACTGTAGTGCAATGTCAGAGCTGGTATATTTAAGTTGCAGGGGGTGTGGGGGGTACAGGGGGGCTTGCACCCCTGGAAAACATTGACACTAATACTGACTTTCAATTCCAAAAGTTTGGTGTTGTGAATGAGACCGTCATGGTGATGATTTCAAACTTTATGAAGGGATCGGTGAGCACATTTTCATAGTTTCAGTTCAGCATTGTACATAAATGCACAATTGCCATTCTGAATTTTGATAGTAAACCTCTGTTTCATTTATCTACTCGCTCCATATGACTTACTTGATGCTAATTTGTTGTATGGCACAGAGGATTAGAGATGTGAGCTGTGGTTCTTGTGGTACAGTGTTTGATCTCCCTATAGCCTCTTTTTGTCAAATGTATGACCATAAGCAAGTTATTTACTCAGACACCTCTTTTGGTCATTCCTGGGGGAAACTATGTTCTCAGTGATCCTACCTGGTTAATCAATGTGCATTATTATAAAGAGGAAGAGGCTGGTATAATGGATAAGGCCTTTATTGAATAGATACATGACACAGGGTTTGATCTTGATCTATAGAGGTATGATTAACTTGTAATAATCAACAAACTGATAACCTAATATCAGTAGACCAATCCTAGGAGTGGAACTGTTTTCACATGTAGATAGGGAATGTTGAAAAGATAATCTGATATTGTAATAGAAACCAGATGAACCTGAAGAAACACTTTGTAAAATATACATAGTAATAGTATGAACTGTGATTCCAAAGTCACACCCTGGAAGAAGGAATTATAGCTAAGGAAGATATGCTTCTTTACCCTTTCAGTAACGGCTTCAAAATTCCATAAACCTTGATTGCAAATTTCATTAGCAAACTGAATCATTATCTGTAATACATTTGAAAATGTTGGATACTGCATATGTTAAAATCACATTTCTAGCAGCGTCCAAGACTGAAATATATTTACGTGGTTAGCTAGTGGCATTTTTTTTTTTTTTTATTATTAAGAAATTGAATTGTTATCTAGATGTGCTTAAGAGCATCTCCAGCCACCTATGGTGAAACTGCTGCTTCACCATTACATGTCTTAAAATTGATTTGTGAGTTTATTTACTGGCAATAGTAGTCACATGTCAATATTTCTGATATGATTTAAAATAGTCTTACTAAATAGATCAATTTCTGTAATTTACTATCATCAGAAATGCTATTATCTATACCAACACAAATGAATAAAACATTCAGGCAGTTCATGTAATCCACTGCTTGAATCACAAACTTATTAGAAGAGTAAGTGGAAAATGGGATGTCAGGAGAGTAATTGTGAAGTAGTGGACATATACCTGTACATTTTACGAATAGGGAATTTAAACTTCTTCTTGTTAAATTATAACTGTAAGTTAAAACAAATACATTTTAATATATAGTATCTGCTATCTGACTTGGATGTTGCATTGATCAAGATATATTACTAGCTGATTTACAGAATTTAGCACTTATTTGACCCATATTTCTTACTTATGATTGTTTGTTGCCTTAAAGACATGGCACTTTATTGCTCAGTCTATCTAATTGATACTGAATAGTCTTATAGATGATAAATTCTTAGTTCAGTCAAGAATCATTGTACATTATATTACCTCTATAAACTCAATCACACTGGCATTATCACTCAGCTGTAAAGGAATGAATATCCACTAGGTTTGAGTAAACCTATCGAACACACAATGGCTTAAATGACTTGTTACACAGCCACTGAAAGCTTTAGAAAGTTAATTTGAGGATTAATTAAAAGAATAACAAACTTCACTAATGATGTCTGATGGGTAAGTTATATAATGACTTAACTTTAGTAAATCCGCCAACACATAATTTGTTTATTAAGTAATTACCATTTCAAAGCTATGTAACAACAACTTGAGAATTCTTCACATTTGAATCATACCCTAGGATAATTTTCATGTATTTATAATACTCATAGTCTAATAGTCAATCTTTGACCTACATATCAATTTATAAGAAGGTCAGCATATCCTGGTGTGGCATACAATCAAGAATTATTCTCTGTTATATACATATAAATAGTCTCCTTAAAATAAAATTCCTTTATGGAGCTCGGATAAAGATGGTTGACAACTTATGAGGGATAGTCTGGTAGATACATGTTATCTGTCAGACTAGGAATGATTGTCATTCCATGCTTGGTTCGGAAGAAATTTCATTTCAGATTCACTTTATTAGATATAATCACACTTAAATTGTCTTATCATTTTTCCAGGCCTGACTTAGACTTACTTTGCTTTGATTGATAAAAGAAGCTTGTCCAACTACATTACACAAAACAACACAAACTGATACAATATTATTATTATTGGTGGGGACTTTTGCATTAGAAAAGAAAAACAGAGCGGAGTTAATTTGTAGAAGTAGACTGATATGGACTTCACGTTACTATCTATAAACACTAATGGCTTAAACAATCTTTAGTAAAGATCTAATCTAATAAGGTATTTAAAACTAAATAAAGTTCAGATAGTTTTCCTTCAAGAAACTCACTTTAAATTAAATGATAATTATATATGGAATCCTAATGAATACATGACTTTAATTTGTTCTTCTTATTAGTCCAAGACCAAAGGATTAACAATTATATGGAAAAAAAATATTATCAATCCTGAAATTATTTACAAATATGTGGACAAAGAGGGTATTATAGCTCTTATTATACTGAAATTTAATAATAGAATATGGACACTAGTAAATTTATACTGGTTCCTTGGCATGGGAGTAAGTACTGCAAAAAAATGTAGACTTTATAACTAATAATTATAAAGGTAATTTAATAATAGCAGGAGATTTTAAATGTATACTTGACACATTGGAAACTACCAGCAAGAGGCCTTTTCGCCTATCTGACACTCCAAAACTTCTAAAAAAATGGACAGAGGCACTTAATTTATTGGACGCATATAATTTAAGAGATGCTAATTCATTAATATATTCTCATCAAGACTATAGATTTGGCACTCAAACCAGAATAGATAAAATATATGTTTCTCAAGACCTATGCTCAAAAATCTCCGCTTTTTCAATAATTCCGTGTCCATTATCTAATCATAATTCTCTTGTTTTGGAGATTCAAACTGAGTTTAAATCATTAATTATCTCATCTTGAATTCCATGGGAACAAGGAGGCCTTAACTTTCCTGATATTGAAGCCTATATAAAGGCATCAATATTTAAAACTGTTATTGACTGGATAAGCCCCAACTACTCCTCTAAAATGGAAAATGCTACATTCTGTTATATTAACAAATGAGAATACTTTATCAAAAAATCTCCCGGTAACGGACACATCTAACAAGTTATGGTATTTATTATGGATAAGCATGCAATATAATATTGCAAAACCAATCAAAGTGAATTTAATTAACTATCCCTTCAATGCTTTCAGAAAGTTTGTTAATGTAAACATTGATATAAAACTTTGGTTTGATCTTTTAATTCCATTTATTAATACAAAGAACTTTTGTGATAGAGTACATAGAAATGCATTCACTACTTGGCAACACAAAAATTTTATTTGTTGGAAACAGATATTCAACACATAAAAACATATTATGAGATGACATCTCAAGACTGGCTTTTGTTACAGAGCGTTTTAACATATACTAAAGATCTATGTAGAATAATTAACAACTCCTCTTATAAGAACATGCCAAAATTCATAAACTGGTTATTTGGAATTATATACAATAACCATAATATGAAGAATGTTATTTCCCTTTTATATAGTGAATTAATAACTTATAAAAGGACACCCAAATTAACTTACTGGCAACATATTACTAAAGGACAATCTCTATATTTATCACCAGAAAACAAATCAAATATTCTACTCTCTGGTAAGCTAACTTCCAATTCACAGAACTGGAGAATATTCAATTGGAAGTTTCTACATAGAGCCTTTATAACACCTGATAAAATTGCAAAAATTAGCTCCTCCAGAAAGGTATCATGCTGGAGATGTCAGCAGAAGCTAAGCGCTGATTGGTCTAGTTTTTTTATGACTGTATTGCTATTAAAACTTACTGGAATTATATCAATAACTTCCTGCAATCTCTATTTACAGAATCCTTTGCTTTATCTAAAACTTTAATTTTATTGAATGTAAATGAAAGTATTTACTTGAATAGAACAAACTTGTATTTACTATGGCCAATACTAGCAATCACCAGGAAATGTATAACCAGGAAGTGGAATTCCTATACAATGCCTACTATGGAGGATATTTATCTCTGTTGAAGAAAACAGCAGTGATGGAAATTAAAACCAAAGAACTCAGGATTTATCCAAAGCCATTAGTCAATAATCCCTGGAGAAAAGTTCTATCATTGCTTGATACTCTACAAATGGACTCAGTCTCCCTCTAATGATCATATAATTGGATTAATTATCGATGCTGCATGAATATATTGGGGTCTTTTTTTTTTCTTTTTTTACTTATGTCAGGCCGAATGTAAATATTGTACATAGTTATTCATTTGAATTTAGAATATAACGTATGTGACTTAACATGATATTTGTTTGAAAATAAAACATTATTTGAGTAAAAAAATATATCAATACAGGATATAAATGGAATATAAAGGAACTTGACCAGGAGGGGGTGTATAAATATCTGTGAATAGATGAAAGGTTGGCAATAAAACATGAACAAATGAGAACAAAGCTTAGTAAAGAATATTTCAAAAGACTAAAGCTAATACTGAAACAGCTTTGATAACTAGAAATAAAGTCCAAGCTATAAATCAATTTGATATTCCCATTCTAACGTACAGTTTTGGTGTGATTGACTGACCCGAAAAAATATTAAATCAGTTGGACAAGAAAAATGCTTCATGCTTATTAAATGATATACAAAAAACAGTGCATACCGAAATTATATACCCTTCGCTCTGAAGACGGTATGGGCCTCCTCAAAAATGGCTATATGTTTAGGCTACAATACATATTTGCTAATCTCATCAGATCCAAACATAGTGAAAGTTGTAACAAGAGAAGAAGTTTAAGGCGAAATCTTTGCTTAGTTTAGCAGAGACATTTCAGAATAAAGCAGGAATGGATAAATCAAAAGTAGACAAAAATCAGACAGCAGCTGAAAGTGATTAAAAAAACAAAAACAAAAGAAACAGAATAAGGACAAGGACCAGAAGAAAAGGCAAGAAAAGTGGAAAGTCAACAAATGTAGTGACAAGTATAGAGATCTTCTGCAGCGACCTCATATTGACCAAGATCTGACACAGAAATAGTTAAAAAGAAGTTAATTGAAACCAGAAATGACATAAATACAGGATGACTACTAAAATGGTAATGCAGTTAATCATGAAGAAAGAGAGCAGAGAATGAAACTGTGAGGCCATCAACAGCTTTAGGAATGGACATGCTGCTTAGAGACACGAGGCCCTGTTAAGCCAGGAAAGAACCTCATGGAAATAAACTGATAACTCCAGAACTTGTAATTCACTCTGGACTCAGGTGTAACATGCACATTTATTACTGCATTTAATAACTACAGTAAACTCTCAGTTAACCGCAACTCAAGCAACCGGCATGCTCAAGCAACCAGCAAAAAAAAAAAATCAAGGCAATACAGTACAATTTTCATGTGTTGCACTTTCTGCCCCCCACCCATGCCGTACATTTTTTAGAGTTTTAAAACAGGAGATAGGAATAAATTCCCTCTCTCCCCACCCTGAGAACAAGTCAAACCAAACAAATAGTATAGGGTACAGTATTAGGCCTATTTTTAATAGTAACATTCAAGCAACCAGATACTACAGTTATCTATCATCTACCAATCCCCATGGGTGCCGGTTAACTGAGAGTTTACTGGAGTTATTATGTCATGAGAATATAACAGCATTTAATAGTTATTATGTCATGAGAATATAATAGCATTCAATAGCTAGTTACTATGTGATGTGAATAAAACACCATTTACTAGCTAGTTATTAGGTCATATGAATATAACAGTATTTAATTGCTAGTTATGTCATGAGAATATAACAACATTTAATAGCTAATTATTAGGTCATGAGAATATAACAGCATTTAATAGTTAACTGTTATGTCATAAGAATATGTTTAGTGGCAGTATAAAGATAGTGTCTTAGAATTAAGGTATATAGGGTACTGAATTTCTGTAGTTACTGAGCATTTCAATATCTGAACCACCAACTGTGCATCTTTATGCTTTGCTACATAATTTTAGAATAAATCCTAACAATGTTGATTGCAGACTGGCTCCAAAGTCATCAATTTTTGGCACACTTCATCAGGACCTTCTCCATTAACATGGAAACTACCAAAGTTAAAGGCACTTCATTGCATGCGAATCAAGTAAAGACCCCTTGGTAGCAGTGAGGTACTCAGCTACACCTTAGGTCATATTACAGCCCCAGTGGTTACCTGCAATAGTAACATAACCTTTGGTAACACCACCCATCCTTTTCAATGCCTACTTTATCTAAGTTAACATTAAGGGGAGATGAGGCCTAACCTTGCAAATAATAACAATGAGTCACTCTCTTTGAATCGCATACTGTACATATGTAAGCCACAGAGTGCCTCATAAGGAGCAGTCCCACAATCTGTCCTGGATGAGACACAAGTCAATTGCAGGGCATATGCACACTCATATGTGCAATGCACATACACATGTAGGGGTAATTTTGACATCATCAGTTCATCTATTTACATTTCTTGAGATTTGATAGGAAACCTGGACCACTGGTATAAAAAAGGCACCCTAAACAGGGACAGAACTGTGAAACCAAACACTTTGAGTAGCGACACTAATCACTACACCAGTGTACTGCCCTTCCTTGATCAAACCTTACTGCTTAAATATAGTTCATTGTTTATGTATGTGCATGTATGCACTTAAATATATACACAGATATTTTTTTTCAAGAAAAATAGAATTATTACACTACAAGGATTTACCTTTTTGTCATGTAGTCACAGTCTAGGCAATCTGTAAGCACATGATAGCCATCAAATTTTAACACGTGATGTACCATGTACATGGAACACTGTACAGGCTTCAGAATTGTCCAGATCTGTGATATTATAATGTAGCCACTTGTCCAATGTGAATGTCAGCTGACCATATATGTTTACACAGAGCTATACTATAAATAGCCAAAGCTGGAACGGGCATGATGAGCGTTAGGGGAACTGCTAAATGCTGCCAACAGCAGAGCTGACCATATGCTGCAGAATTTCATGAAGATCCCAGGACCAATCCTCTCAACTGTTCAGATTTTCACCTCAAATTTTTGGTCTCTTCCTTATAAAAATATGTGGTTTTCTGACAAATCAGTCAGGTCTGAAGTCAATAAATATTGACAGACATAGGAGTTTCAGTCTTCATAGCCTTCAGAAACTTCATACTAATGCAATATTTATTTATTATTATTTATTTATTTTATTTTATTTTACATTTGTTGACCAGGATAGCCCAAATGGATATATGTCCATTTTCAGTGGAGGCCCAGGTAGAAAAGCTCCAATAGTACATACAGAAAAACATTAAAACAATTGTAGTCTATCATAGCTCAAACTTATATCGTTACAGACAATCAGATAGAAGGAGCTAGGTATTCTTACAATAATGCTGTGCTATAGTACGGTAGGAGTTAGTCTGGATTCTAACAGGGACATAGCCAGTGTGTCATAAAATACTGTTTGAGATTTTTCTTGAATTGGTTTAATGATGGTTCTAGAGTTAGGTCAGCTGGAAGTGAATTCCAAATTTTGCCAACAGAGTTAGAAAACAAGGAGTCACCAGTGGAGTTGTTAGTTTTGAGTGTTTGGATTAGCAGTTTATTAGATAAACGAAGTGGTCTGGTGTTCCTATAGGGATTGATAATGTTTTTAAGTACAGGGGTATTATCTGGTTGGTTGAGAATTTTGTGGGCTACTATAAGTTGATTGTACTGAAGTAAACTAGGCAATTCTAGCCATCCTGGAGGTTTAAGGTTTTGACAGTGGTGAGTTCTGTAAGTAGAGCCAATGGCAAATCTAGCAATGTGATTATAACAGCTTGAGAGTTTGCAAAGTTCAGATTTTTTCAAGTTAGTGAGTATGGCGGAGGCATAGAAAAAGGTGGAAAGAAAATGAGTGTGGGCAATGGCAGTCCTAGCTAGCGGGGTAAGGAAAGGTGTATTTTTATATAGAGAGCTCAGTTTTTTGTTAATGGTTTTAATAGTTTGACTGATATGCATGTCAAATTTGAGGATATTATCAATTGTTACTCCTAGGAGTTTACTATAGACATCTGGGGAAATAACAATTCCATTATTATAGGTTATCGTAAAGGAAAGTGGAGAGGACCTGTGAGTGGGGGAGAAAGTAGCAGTTTTTTTTTTTTTTTTTTTAGGGTTCAAGAGCAGATGACAACATGAGAGCCAGTTTTCAACTGTGTTAAATGTTTTCTGGGATAGTGTAAGCAGGTCAGATGGGGTGGAGGCTGAGCAGATCAACGTGGAATCGTCTGCATATTAAATGCATGTAGCATCTGGAATGGCAGAGTAAAGGTCATTACTAAAGAATGAAAAGAGAAGGGGTACTAAAATAGAGCCCTGGGGAACTCCAAGGGTGAGGGGTTGTAGAGTAGATAATTTTTCCTGCTATAGTACCGCCTGTTGTCTGCCATTCAGATAGGATTGAAACAATTGAATAGCATGGTTATTCAAGGAAATGGATTTCAGAGTGGCAGTGAGTTGTTGGTGGTCACGGGCAGCCACGGTGGTGCAGCGGTTAGCGTTGCCGCCTCACAGCAAGAGGTTCTCCGGTTCGATTCTCGGCTGGGGTGCCTTCTGTGCGGAGTCTGCATGTCCTCCCTGTGGTCGCATGGGTTTCCTCCGGGTGCTCCGGTTTCCTCCCACATCCCAAAGACATGCTGTAGGTGGATTGGACACTCTAAATTGGCCCTAGGTGTGTGCGTATGTGTGCCTTCTGTGGAAGGTTGGGTGCCGGGCTGGCAACTCGACACTGTAAAACTCCACTGCCAATCATGAGTGAACAGGTGATCCACTGTGGCGACCCCTAACCGAGAAAAAGCCGAAAGAAGAAGAAGTGAGTTGTTGGTGGTTGACCATATCAAAGGCTTTGGATAGGTCGAGGAAGAGTGCTGAGGATAGTTTGTTGTTATTTCGGTTATGATTTATGACATTGGAGAAGGACAGGAGGGCAGAGGAGGTACTATGATATGGCCTGAAGCCATGCTGAGAGTTAGCCAGCAGATTGTTTCGTATGAGATAGTGCAAGAGTTGTTTATGGATACATTTTCTCCATTATTTTGGCCAATGGTGAAAGTATGGCAATGGGTCTATAATTTGATAGTTCTGTGGAATTGCCACCTTTGTGAAGTGGTATAACATGGAATGTTTTCCAGATAAAGGGGATAGAGGCTTCTGTTATGGTTCTATTGATCAATATTGAGACTGGATAAGCTATGGTATTTGTGGCTTTTTTTAGGTACTCTGCCGGGAGGAGATCTGCAGATAGGGTGGTTGGTTTTAGTTTTTTAAGCAGGGATCAGATAAGTGAGGTAAAGATTGGTTGGAAACTAAAGGGAAGATGGGTAGTGGGCGAAGTTGTGATAGAATTAGTGCCTGTGGGAGTTAGCTGGCTAGCAAGGGTCCGGATAGTCTCAGCAAAAAAACTGTTAAAGGTGTTGGCAATATCCTCTGGTGATTTGGGGGTAGAAATGGAAGAGGTTGGAATGGTAGATTGTCCTGGTTGAAGAAGTTTATTTATACCTGCCCAGAACTTTTGAGGTTTATTTTGGTGTCTTTGTTGAAGATTATAAAAAGAAGTTATGTACTTACCATAACGTTCCATGTGAGTTGTTCATCTCCCCTTCATTCTTTACTGATGGGTTCGGAACCGATCCCTCAGCTCCAATATGGCCAATTGCAAAGCTCGAGGCCAAGTCCCTAGCCCATGATGCACCTGTGAATTACCTCAGATGTTGTTTACTGCATATACTAATACCATAAGTCATTGTTATATTCCTAGAGAAGAGGAAGAGAAAGTTTGAGTAACCAGGATAGATCCAGCATCTCGGTCATCTATCAGCCCAGGAGGGGGATGGAGAGAGGGGCATAAGAATGAAGGCGAGATGAGAGATGAACAACTCACATAGAATGTTATGGTAAGTACATAACTTCTTTATGTGAAGTTGTTCTGTCTCACCGTTCATTTTTTACTGATGGGTAGCACCTCAAGCACTATCAACCTCGGGTGGCTCATGGGAGTATATTTCTCAGGACCGTGGATCCAAAGGAAGCCCTGTCCCTAGAGGCCTTGTCAGCTTTGTAATGAGTGACAAAGGTATGAGGTTTTGACCAAGTGGCTGCTGCACAGATGTTGTCAATGGGAAGCCTGGGAGAAAATGCAGATGATGTAGAAACTGCTCTGGTTGAGTGAGCTCTAATCTTGTGTTGTAAAGGCATATTGGCAGCTGAGTAGTCAAAAGTGATACAATCCGATAACCATTTAGACAGAGTTGTTTTAGCCACTGGTCTCCCTTTTCTGGAGTCTGAGAATGAAATAAAAAGCTGGTCTGATTTCCTGAAATCTTTTGTTCTATCCAAATAAAATCTAAGCTGTCTGTGAACATCAAGTTTGTGCAGCATATACTCTAAACTGTTAGAATGAATGGGGAAGAAAACTGGCAAATCAATAACTTGGTTGAGATTGGTTTTGGTGCAAACTCTGGGCAAGAATGAGGGATTTGTTCTAAGTGAAACTCTGTCAGCATGAAATATCAAATAGAGAGGCTTGATGGATAAAGCCTGAAGCTGAGACTCTGCGAGCAGAAGTGATAGCTACCAGAAAAATGGTCTTCCAAGACAAAAAGATCACAAGATGAAGCTGGTTCAGATGGTGGGAGAATTATGTGTGACAGCATACAATTTAGATTCCATGGAGAATAGGGAGATTTCACAGGTGGCCTAATATGAAAAGTCCCTTTAAGAAATGCTTTGGATAACTTGTGAGACATGATATTCAAACCTTCAAATCCAACATGAAAATTAGAGATAGCAGCCAATTGAACCCAAACTGCTGCTGCTGCAGCTCCTTTATTGAAAATCATAGTCAATAATTCTAATATGGAAGCCATAGGAGCTTGGTAAGGATCAATATTATTTTTAGAGGCCCATATAGAGAATTTCTTCCATTTGCTCAGATATAGTTTTCTGGTAGAAGATTTATGAGAGGACAAAAGGATCTGTTTTGTCTCATTGGAAAGGTTATGGAACCTGGATATAATGGGAACTGAAGCAGCCAAGCTGTCAGCTTCAGGGACTGCAACAAAGAAGGATGAAGATCCCCTGACGGATGTGTCAGAAGGTCTGGAACTGGGTCCAGGATCCAAGGATCCTTCACGAGATGAAGTCGAAGGAAGGGGAACCAACTCTGATGAGGCCAGTGAGGGGCTATAAGAATGATGGTCCTTCCCAGGGATTTTGCTTTCTGTAAAACCTTGGGTATCAATGGGATTGGTGGAAATGCATAGAGGTGACCCGGGGGCCAATCGTGTATGAGTGCATCCCTTGGGGCTTCCTCTGGTGGGGGAATCAGGGCAAAATAGCTTCTGCATTTCATGTTCATGTGACTGGCAAAAAGGTAGCAGCAAGGCTGGCCCCATTTGCGGAATATCCTGTCCGCAATTTCTTTCTTGAAGGACAACTCATGGGCAACAAGATTGCTCTGCTCAGTTTGTCTGCTATCACGTTGGATCTCCCTGGGATGTGCATTGCCAACAGAAAGTGCTGGGTGCAAACAGCCCACTGCCAAACTCTGAGAGCCTCTCGACAAAGGTGGTAAGACCTGGTTCCTCCTTGTTTGTTCAAATGGGTTCCTATCAGCATTCCGAATGTTGAAAATTTAATTTAATCAAACTGAAATGTTCGGAATCTCAGAAGAGCGAACTGAGGAACATCGATTTCTTTCCCAGGGAAAGAAATCGGTGGTCCGTCATCGGAGTTTGCTATTTCCTCCCCTGTGGTGTGGTCTCGGAGTTGGTATATTTAAGTAGGAGGGGTGTGGGGAGCACAGCCCCCATGTTGGGGGTGTGGGGGGTGAAGCCCCCCCACTTCTGTCAGTGTTTAAAGTATTGAATTTTTTTTTTTTTTGCGCAGAACACCGATTTCTTTCCCTGGCAAAGAAATCGATGTTCCATCAGTTCGCTCTTTTGAGATTTTGAACATTTCAGTTCGATTAAATTGCATTTGGCATTTTCAGCATTCAGTATGCTGATACAGACCCATTCAAATCCAGACCACTGACATGTTGTCTGTCTAAATTGCAATCGTGCCCAGAGGAAGAGTCTCCTGGAAGTACTGCAATGCTAAAAGTACTGCTCTCATCTCTAGGACATTGATGTGCAGATGTGTCCCTTGGTCAGTCTTTCCCTGAAAATGCCCCCCCACCCTAGCAGGAAGCGTCCATGGTTACAGTGGCTGCTGGAGGGGGTAGGACAAATGGGCATCCTATCGTGACATGGAGTGAGGTCAACCACCACTGCAGGTCCTTCTTGCAAGAATTTGTGATCATTATAGTGTGATCCATGGGTAGCTCCTGGTAAGACCATTAAGTGAACAACAGCCATTGAAGAACTCGCATGTGCATCCAAGCAAGTGGTATGGCTAGAATTGCTGCTGCCATCATGCCTAATACTTTCAGAACTTCTGATGCTGGTGCTTTGTGTTTTGATAACAGGATGCTGATATGTTGACGAATTAGAACGACGAATTAGAATGACTCTTTCCAATGGAAGTCTTAGAGTGGTGGTGGTGGCGCCCAACTCTGCCCTGATAAAAACTATATGCTGTGATGGCGACAAGGCAGATTTTTCTGAGTTGATTGTAATGCCAAGATGATTGCAGAGTGACACAGTGGACTCCCTGGCCTGAATGAGTTGATGCCTGGTGGTGGCAGTAAGGAGCCAATCATCTAGGTACAGAAACACATGGAATCTTAGATGCCTCAGGTGAGCTATGACCACTGCCATGCATTTGGTGAACACTCTGGGGGCTGTAGCGAGACCAAAGGGCAGGGCTCGAAACTGATAGTGATTGGCTCCCAGCCAAAAGCACAGCTGATCCCTGGATGGTCTGGCCATTTTTATATGGTAGTATGCATCCTTGAGATCTATCGAGCACATCCAATTGTCTTTCCCTAAAAGGGAAGTATAGACTGAAGCGTGACCATCAGAAACTTCTCTTTCCTTACGTATTGGTTCAGTCTGCTAAGGTCCAATATGGGTGTCCAGTCCTCTGTCTTTTTGGAACCAAAAAGAATCTTGAGTAAGTTCCGGACCCTGTTTGGTCTGCTGGGACTGGCTGGATGACTCTTTGTTAGCAACGTTTGGACCTCTAAAGTTGCCTGTTCCCTGTAACTGGGTGGAACGTCCGGGACTTTTCTTACGATTGGTGTGGGTGTGGCGAAAGGAATGAAATACCCTCTGGAAATGATACTTTGTACCCAGCTGTCTTTTGTTATTTTGAGCCAGGTGTCCGGGTACAAAGGCAAGTAACCCCCGACTGCCTCCAGAGCAGGACAGTCGGGCCTCCTCTCAGGAGTGCTGTTAGGGCTTCCCAGAGAAGTGATCTCTGTCAACCTGGTGTTGCAGACTGCCTCTGCTGCGAGGGCAGCATCTTCCATTATTACCACCTCCTCAGCCCCTGGAGGGGGGTTCACCACGTGTGTCCTGAAAGGCTCCTTGGGCTTTTCAGAACCACATCTTTCCTCCCCGTTGACCTTTGGGGTAGGGTCAGGTAGGAGTGGAAAAACAGACCCCGACGACAGACAGAGTCTTTCTGTCCTAACACCTGGTTAAGGTTTCTTTCACTTTAGGCCCAAAAAGGGACGAGCCATCAAAGGGAGTGTTCATGAAGGATGACTTGAAGGGCTCTGCGAAGGAACACAAGCGCATCCAGGAATGTCACCTAAGAGCGATTCTTGTACTCACTGCCATACTCATTCCATAAGCTGCATAGGACACGAGACGCATGGATGAGTTGACAATAGAATTAAGGGTAACAAGCTGAGCAGCAACTTAGTCAGTGGCTCCTGCAGCCACTGTACACTGAAGAGTATCTCCCAACTCCTTAAGGAGATATTTTTGTAATTTAGTGAAATGAGTTAAGTAGTTCAGTGAATGGAGAGCAAAGGTTGCTGAACTGAACATGCGCTTCCCATATCTATCCATAATCCTGGAGTCTCTATTAGGTGGATGGATAGACAAGGAAGTCTCAGACATTTCATTCTTGGTGGCCACCGCCACCACCATGGCATCAACTGGAACACTTTTTGTCAAATATGCTTTGTTCAGCGAGGCAGAAATAAACTTATTAGGCCTCCTAGGGACAGGCTCCATAGTATCCAGAGACTCCCATGCCCTTCATGAGACCAGCTGCATCAACTCATCGAAGGGCAGAGTCACCCAAGAGGTGGAGGGCTGATGCCCGAAAGCCTTCAGGAGAACTGACTCATCCTTAGCAGGGTCTTTGGACTCTGCCTAAAGATCTCAAGAATCTCAGCAAATGAGATATCCTCAGAGGGGGACCGTGGGGAATTTTCTCACTCATCTAAGTCAGTATCCAATGTGAGAGACTCCTGCAGGGAGTCTAGGTGCTTCCTCTTGCACAATCTCTTCCTGGGAACCTTATCATTGGGGGCCTCTAGTGAGGTCTCAGAAGAGCAGGGGCCACCCATTGAGGCCTTCTGAGGTATTCTGGGTCTCTACGTTTGGTCAGGATGTGTGATACAGAAGCAGATACAGGCACTTTTGAGGAGGAGGAGGGCAGACCCGAGGCCGAGGATGTCCTGGGAGACATGACTCTCCTCATGGCATCGAATGCACCTCTGCTCCAGTGTGAGGGAGCCAACGTATCCAAGGAAACCATTGACACCCCGGCACCGGGACAGTGGGCTCCGAGCCCAAGGTAGGAGCTGAGCTCAACCAAGCCGAGGCCCCGAAAGGCAAAGTCGGAACCAACAAGCTGGTTCTACTGTCCTCCCCGGACTCTCTGGTCGAGTCTCAACTCCTAGAGTCCTCGATAGGCACCGAGGGTGTCAGAGTACACGGAGCCGAAGACACTGGGGAAGGCATCGGCTCTGAGGGTTCCACTAACATCAACTAACATCAGGTCTGCCTCCTCCAGCTCCAAAGGACCAGCATGGCTCAGAGGAGGAATAGTAATAATCAATGCGATGGTCTTCGGCTCCAAAGCCATTTTGGTCGAAGCCAATATCATTTTGGCCAGTGCTGACAACAGCTTCTGCACCACATGATCCAAGTCTAGATCCAACAGGCTGATAGAAGATCAAGATGATTGTACCGAAGGTGGTACCAACTGGAGAATAGGACTCTTTGTAACTTCAGAGACTGGTTCCAAGACTGGGGACCAGCTCCAAAAGGAAAGGACTGTCGGCTCCAAAGGCAGTGGGGCCAAAGTCGATGACTTCTTCAATTTTTTTTGAGTCCAAAGTTTTGGAAGACTTTGAAGACCGACTGGAACCATTCTGATCACTCAAAGCTTCCTGAAAGGAAGGCTTCAACAAGCCTCTTTCAATTAGTTTCCTCTTCCTTTCCTGCAGGACCGTAGAGGAGAAGGAATGACAAATGGCACAATTGTCTTGCAAATGCAGAGCCCCTAGACAATAAACACAGCTGACATGGCTGTCTGTGACTGACATTTTCTGGCCACATTTTGGGCACTTTTTGAACCCAGATTTGGGCTGTTTATCTTGATCAGCCATAGTAGAAACAGAAAGCATTTACTGTTAACACGCAAAAACTACAGCAGTAAATTTTCTCAATAGCAAATACAGTCAAGCCTTAATAAAAGCAGGCTAAACACACACACACACACACACACACACACACACACACACACACACACACACACACACACACAAAAAGTGATACCATGCAAGTAGACTATGCAACAAAAACAGATAGCTGCTAAAAGAATCTCCTTCTTCTTCTATTTTAGCTTTTCCCGGTTAGGGGTCACCACAGCGGATCACCTGTCCGCTCATGATTGGCAGTATAGTTTAATGGTGTCAAGTTGCCAGCCTGGCACCCAACCTTCCACAGAAGGCACACACATGCACACACTCATACCTAGGGCCAATTTTTAGAATGTCCAATCCACCTACAGCATGTCTTTGGAATGAAACCAGAGCACCCGGAGGAAACCCACGTGACCACAGGAAGGAAATGCAGACTCTGCACAGAAGGCACTCCAGCCGAGGATCGAACTGGAGAACCTCTTGCTATAAGATGACAACGCTAACCACTTCACCACCGTGGCAGCCCATAGCTGCTAAAAGAATACACTTATCTAATACGAATGCTACTACGCCTATATAGGCAAGATATACCACACACAATCTGAGAAAAATACAACTACAAGAAAAAATGACAAATGTCACTAATAACCTTATCTACACAACAAGGTTTACTGTACAAGCCTTATATAAAACTCGACAGCTAGACAGACCACACCTAGAAGAACTACTACTAACTAGGCCTAAAAGAGGCCAACTAGAAATATAAGAAATATAAGAAATGGGAAGGAAAAACACACTCAAAGCTATAATATCTTTATAAACAATGCTAACTACTATACTATCTATCAAAAAACCTTTGCTGTTCTTTTAGTAGTGAGGGGCAAACAGTAATTTTTTTAATTTCTCAGGGTGTTATTCTTCTAGCGTTGTGCACCTTTCAGGGTGGGAGCAGTAGGAGTGGGACCATACCTTTGCTGTTTTTTAGTAGTGAGAGACAAACAGTATTTTTTCCTTTTTAATTTCTCAGGGTGTTATTCTTCTAGCGTTGTGTGCCTTTCAGGGTGGGAGCAGTAGGAGTGGGACCGTACCACGCTAAGGGAAGGCAGACGACTGGGTCCAGGAGTACAGGGGCAGTACAAGAACAAAGGGGACATCCATAACTGTAGACAGTACAGAGGCATCAAACTCCTGTCACATTGCATGAAAGTTCTGGAGAGGGTGATTGATAAACTTTCCAAGTTTATGAGAGATATTTAAAATCTGTGCCTATTTTTGGCCATTTGCCCACCCCACCCCCCATTATTTTTCACTCTGTGCAGATTTCTTACATTAAGTGTTGAGAGGACTGCGCAGGATTCATGAGAATCTATGTGTAATTCATAATGTAGTGGATCCTTGATGTAAGAACAAGATATGTTAAAGATGTTCCCAGGTTTCTAGGTATGGATATGGGTCATACGGGGACATACGTGAAGAGGCATGCAAATGAGTTCCTGTCTTTGACTCATACTAGATGTTTGCATTCAAAAGAGTGACCCATAATAACTTGTCCCATTAGCAACTTAAGGCACACAAGGATGTTAGATGAATGAAGGCATACCATTAAGTGCTCACACCCAAGAAATGGCTCCTGGGGTACACATAGAGTGGAAAGAAAGGTGTATCCCAAATAACTGGAGAATAAACATACTCATGCCAGTGTACAAGAACAAAGGGGACATCCATAACTGTAGACAGTAAAGAGGCATCAAACTCCTGTCACATTGCATGAAAGTTCTGGAGAGGGTGATTGATAAACGGATATGCAGAGTAGTAAAAAGTAAGATGGCAGATGATTCAGATCAGGATGCAGCACAACTGATGTGATGTCTGCAGTGAGACAGATAGTTGAGAAGAAGATAGAGATGAGGAAATAGTCCAACTGGGCATTTGTAGGCATGCAGAAAGCATATGACAAGGTCCCAAGAAAGCTGATTTGGGCAGTTCTATGGTGGTTCAAAGTCCCAGAAACACTGATAGAATTAGTGCATGCTATGTACAAAGTCCCAATAATTCAAGTACAAACAGTGTTCAGTCTCACAGAGGGGGTTCCCAGTGGGAGTGGGTGTGCATCACGGTTCAGCTCTGAGCCCACTGCTGTTCATACTGGTGATGGATTACATTAGCAAACTGGTCGGAGGGGACAGCTCAACAAAGTTGTTGTATGCAGCCAATGTGGCATTACAGGCAGACTCTGAGCAGGAACTTCAGCAAAGGACAGGGGAATGCAATACAAAACTGAAGAAACATGGGATGAAACTAAGCACAGATAAGATGGTGGTAATGGCAGCAAGTTGGGGAAATCAGAAAAAGCTGAGAAATGAGATAGAAGGGATAGTGGAACAGGTTAACAGCTTCATGTATCTGGGAGGGGTGGTTACAGAGAAGGGAAGTCTGAATGAAGAGGTGAAGGCTAGAATCAGAGGGGCTACAGCCAACTGGCATAGAGTGTCAGGTGCAGTGAATTACAGAAGAATGCCAAAGAAGCTGAAAAGTAAGGTATACAAGACAGTGGTGCGACCAGTACTACTGTATGGTACAGAAACCTGGACAGTAAAGGAAGAGCAGATGAGGAACCTAGAGATGATAAAAATGAAGTACCTGAGAAGGGTGGTAGGATGCACAATATGGGACAGATGAAGAAATGATGACATAACAGCAGAAGCCAAAGTAGCTCCAATAACAGAAAAGATAAAGAACAGATAACGGTGTTTGGACACCTGCAGAAAAGCAGAAGACAATTTAGTGAAGACGATTTGGGATAGACAGGAAGAAGGTAAGAGGTAACAAGGACATCCAGCAAAGAGGTGGATGGATTATGTGAGAGAAGATTTGTGATAGTCAGGCATGTGTGTTGAAGAAGGTAGGAGTATGGTATTGAATCAAGAGAGATGGAGACAGTTAACATGACACACCAACCCCATGTAGAAAATGGGAAAAAGGGAGTTGATGATGATGATGACCCAAGAATGTCAGACACACTGCAATGGCACACAACACGATACCACTGACACAGTGTTAAGGAGTAGACATGCCCCATGGACAGCATCATGTGTTCCACAACTGGAAGTGACATCCATGTCTTCTGATTAGTAAATGGGTTATCACAGGCCAGTAATTGACTGGAGTGTCTGCTCATTTAACATGTCAGCAACACATTACCACATGTAGGATCATAGAAGATTACTAGGTTAATGGAGCTGGGGCCCTTACAATCCTACCCAAGAGCTTATCCCCAGAAAAGAAACCTCAGTCAGCACCTGTCACCCCTGTCAATGAGGGACACAGGTGGAACTCCTGGGACAAATTTGTGGTTTACCATCCACTCATCAAAGTTGCGCTTGAAGACAGTCAGAGAGGTATTCTGTTTGACACGTACAGTCTATTCAAGAGACAGGGCAGCCTCTGAGAGACAAACCTGTCTCTCCAGCAGGTTTAATTTATGTTGCATTTTAGATTCAGGCCTTTCTAGTGGGTAATGTGTTAGACTTACTGATATGGAGCATCTCTAGTAGGGCAGGGTCCGAGATTGCCTTGTAGGCAAGACACAGATCACCCTTGAGCAATCTGTATGATACCAATAGAGTGACAGTGATTTGAGCCTCTCTGCATAGGACATGTGTTGGAGGCCATGGATTCCCTTCATGATGCATTTCTGTGGCCTTTCCAGTTGGTGCAGATGTTTGGAGAGGTACATACCAAAAGGGGTTTTTACTCAATTATTGGTCTAATGAGGGAGGAGTGTAGAGAGGTAATAACCTCCTTTTTTCTGGATGCAATCCCTTTACTTATGAGATAAGCTAAGTAAAAGGCTTTTCTGACCACTGCTGCTACATGATGGTCAAATGTGAGATTGTTGTCAACCTGAATACTCAGGTCTCTCACCACAGGTTGTGTACTTAGGGGATTGCCACTGATGTGGTAATCAATAGGGACCGTGTTTTACCGAATTATATGATGATACATTTTTTGCATTTAACTTAAGGCCATGACTTTGGTACCAGTCATTAGTTGCTGTGAGATCCTCTTGCAGTACGTTAACATCATTTTGGGAGTTAATGACAGCACCCAACTTACAGTTGTCTGCAAACTTGGTCAACCACAGGTCTATTGTCTTTGCCTGGACCTCTGAGATATAGATGCCAAACAGTAGGGGTCCCGAGACAGATCTCTGGAGAACTCCACTAGTGACAGATCTGCTATCAGAGGTGAAGGCACCTATTTTAACCTTGTGGAATCCTGTCAGTGAGCCAGTTAGCCACTCACCTGATGAGATAGGGATTTATGCCAAGGTGTGTTAGCTTTTCATGATGCCTCAGTGGGGGGAGTGTGTCAAAGGCCTGGGCCAAGTCAAGATAAGCTGTATGCACTGACTTTCTCTCATCCAGGGCCTTGGTGACAGACTCAAAGAAGTCAACCAGGTTCAACAGGCAAGATCTGCCCTTGACAAATATAAACTGGGTGGGGTGAAGTGCTTGGAGATTACATATGTCCTTGTTTATGAGACCCATAATGATTCTCTCCATGGTTTACAGATCAGACTTGTCTAGCTAATGGGGTGATAGTTTCCAGGGTCAGTAGTGGCACCACCTTTGTGCAAGGGGTTGACAGTGACAGTTCTCCTCTCTGCTGGAATGAAGCCTGTACTTAGTCAGTGGTCGAATAGGGTGCTCAACAGTGAAGCTAGTTCTTTCTGGAGATGGTGCAGAATACTAGGATACTATCAGATCCCATGGAAACTGTTTTCTTTGCCTTGGATAGGGACAGTAACACATGATTTATGAGATGTGAGGTGCAGGGCAAGTGTTGGGAATGTTGAAAGGGCCTTGGGGGGGAAAGGGGGTGAAATTTGCACTGAAACTATCTGCTAGCAGGTTGGCTAAGTCAACAGGATCAGTGTAAGTGATACCGTTAAGTACTAATTTGGAACAGACCTGGGCTTTGCCATGGAGGTTCCTGGTGTAACTGAAGAAGGCTTTGTGGCTTCCCTTCATGTCAGAGGCTAGTTTCAATTCATAATTAGCTTTGGGGGGTTTCACTAGTGATCTAATTTGCTTGGTGAGGCTAAGGAGGGAGTTTTTCCAATTTGGAATTCGTTCCTTTTACCCTTGGACATCATTTTCTTCCTTTTGTTTTAAAGTCTGTTGATAGAGGATGTCCACCAGACAGGTTTGTGTTTCCTTGAGGAGCAGGTTTTAGTTCTGTTGGGTATGGCTGAGTCCCTGCAGTTGTACAGGTGATTGTGTACTGCATTAGCATACTGTTCATCATAGTTGTCTTTATCCTTTGAGAGGGGCGGTGGTGTGAAGCTACTGATACCCTCCCTTAGGAGGTTGTAGTCAGCTTTTGAGAAGTTTCTTAGCCTGATTATGGCTGGGGGGGGGGCTAGGTGGGATAGAAACTTCGAATGAGACAGACCGATGATCTGATCTCACCAGGGAAGAACATACTATGGGAGTGGTGCAGTGGTTGCCCATGTTGGTGAGAACAAAGTCCAAAATGTTATCTCCCCTTGTGGGGGATAAGACAAGCTGGTCTAGTGCATTAGAACTGATGAAGTCAAGGAATCGTTGGATGAGTGCATTAGTGCAGGAATAGTTCACCCAGTCTATGGTGAGGTAGTCACCAAGGATCAGGGTATTAGAGGGTACCTTGATGGAGTCAAGTAGATCCAGGTAGTTGGAGTTGGTGTCCTGAGTCATGGAGGGGGTTCTATAGCTGGGTACAACTTGGATGGGTGTCTTGCCAGCTGTCAGTTGCACCTAGAGTAGTTCCAGTGTGTCATGCTGGCAAACCAGTCTGGAAGTCTACCTGTCCTTGATGAAGATAGACTCTTCCCGGCCTTATTTTGGGGTCAGAATGAGTGGAATGAGGTATAGTCTGGTAAGGCAGGGGTGCTCTCCACAGCCCTGAACCAAGTTTCTGTAACCACACAGAATTCAACATCATCCACTGAGGAGAGCCTCCACTGAGTGCATTTTCAGGTTAAGGTTCCTATAATTAAGCAGCATGGCCTTCAATTTGCTTTTTGACAGATCTTTTATTTTGAAAGATTTGTCTTTGGGACATTGCTTAAAAAAGGCACAATGGGGGAGGCAAAAGCCTTGGCCAGGATCCAGAATCCCAGGGGTGACAGGTGGAGACCATTTCTGGCAAAGCACTGAGGTCTGTCAGCTGTGTCATCCCAGGCAGACAGATACTCGATCCCCTTGGAATGACACCAGAAACTAAGCCAACTGTTGAAGTCAATTATTTTTTGTTGGTATTGTGGTATCATACTTGGTGAAGGTAGGATGCTGCTTAGGGCTAGGATCATACCTGCATGGGACACATACTCTATGCCACATGGATACATGATAAAGGCAGGAGGTTCTGAGGAACAAAACCTATGGACAGTTCAAAAACATACTGCTACCCAAGTAACCTGAAGAGATATCTCAGATTGCAACATATACATTCCATTGTCCACAGTGGACTCTGACATTCCTGCAAAGCAATTGGCCATCCACCTCTGTCTATACATGCCTGCCCAGCCTGTTGTCATATGACACCATGTTTTATGTGGACCTTACCATGTATGTTCATAGCAGCTATCCTTATTCAACGAACGTTCACATCACCGGAATTTTAATCCAGGAAAGGAGGCAATTGGCCAACATTAAAAAACAAACACAGCAAAGCATGTCAAACCCACCACACACCCCCCCCTCACTAAATATACCAACTCTGAGATTGCACTATGATGGGGAAAATGGCAACTTTCACCATGTTGGCCAACTGCCTCCTTTCCCAGATTAAAATTCTGGTGATTTGAACATTTGCTGAAATAAGGTTTCGGTGTTGTATCTCGGTTCAGTAGGATTCAATTAAATGGAATTTTAGTCTACTGAAGTAGACCCCCCCCCCGAACACATCACTACCAGGTGTGTGTGTGTGTGTGTGTGTGTGTGTGTGTGTGTGTGTGTGTGTGTGTGTGTGTGTGTGCGTGTGCGTGTGCGTGTGTGTGTGTGTGTGTGTGTGTGTGTGTCTCTATCCACAGACTGCCTGTAGACCATTTTTATCCATAAGTAGATAATGTATTACTGACACAATCACTTCTAGCAACTTGGTTGTACCACTCAACACTAATATGGGATTACTGTCCATTTGCCACACATCAGTGGTACCTGAAGATATTCCATGGTGGCTGATAGAGTGAAACAGGTGTATATTTGTGCCTCTGAGGTCTAATGTGGGATCTGTGCATGACCTGAAAAGCTGCCAGAATCATTCCTACTGTATCACATTAATAAACTTTAAGGCATGAAGATCAAGCCTTTGGACTGTGCTCCACACTGTGTAAAAAACTTGTTTACCCCATAATCCAGGTTTTCAGTATACCTCATCTCTTTCTTCTGAATCCATCTGGCTGAGTTCATATGATACACTACATTTTTCTTTCATCATAAATTCAAAATTATTCAACAAATGGCTTGATCATTGCATCATTAAATAAAAATATCTTAAAGCGGAGATAAATTAATTTACTCCCAAAATAAACTTGTCTTATTTCTGCACCATATTTGAAACTCTACACCTGTAGATAAACATGCCCTTGATGAATATAATGCCCTGAATCCTCTAACTATGCCTTATACCCTTACACTTCATATAAAACTCTGTACACTTAGGATCATAGGCGGTTACTTGGCTATTGGCCCTGAGGTTCTTATAAGCCTAGCCAGAAGTTTAGCTCATGTTTAGACAAGTCAGCACTGATGCTCCTATCCACTAGGGGCACAGGTGGAATCCCAGAAGTATATTTTCTGTTTCCCATTCAGTTATCCAGATTGCGCTTAAAAAAGGGGTAAAGAGGTATTCTGCTTGATGTGGAGAGGAGTCTATTCCATAGATGAGGGAGTCTCTGGGATGCAAATCTGTCCCACCAACAAGTCCTGTTGATGTCACAGACCAGGTTGAGGCAGTGGGTGTGAGTTACTCGAGTGGAGCTTGACTTGCGGATATGCAGCAGACCGGGTCCGTGATCACCTTGTATGCCAGACAACAGTCACTTCTGAGGAGTCTGTATGAAACTGAGTAGCGGGATAGGGCTTTTAGCCTATATGTGTATGGTAGAAGTTTGAGGCCCTGGACTCTTCTGATGAGGAATCTCTGTGGTCTCTCCAGCCGCTGCATGTGCTTTGTGAGATACATGCCGAAAGGGGTGTTGTACTCAATAATGATCCTTATAAGGGAAGAATACAGGGATGTTATAACCTCCTTGTCCTTGGACAAGATACCCTTTCTTATGAGGTGGGCCATGTAGAAGGCTTTCCATACAACAGAAGCAACATTGTGGACAAAAATCAGGCTGCTGTCAACCTGGGTGCCCAAATCCCTCACTACTGATTGCGTGTTTAGGACATTGTTATTAATGTGATAATTTGTGGGAAAGTCACTCTCCCCAGAGGGGATGATGATGCATTTTTTGGTATTCAGCTTGAGGCCATGTTTCTGGCACTGTCTGAATCAGACCCTCTTGGAGGATGTCCACATCACTAGGTGAACTGATGACAGCACCCAGCTTGCAGTCACCTGCAAACTTGGTCAGCCATAGCCCACTGGTTTTGGCCTCCACCTCAGAAAAGTATATCCCAAACAACAGAGGCTCCAAGACTGAACCCTGGGGTACGCCGCTTGTTATGGGTCTACTGCTTGAGGTGGCTTCCCCTATTTTGATTAGGTGGGTTCTTTCAGTGAGCCAGCTTGCTATGCATCTGGTAACATACAGATTGATGCCTAGCTGAGAGAGTTTATCTATTATGCTCGAGTGGGGAATAGTGTCAAAGGCTTTGGCCAGGTCACGGTAGGCAGTGTGCACCGTCTTCCCCTCTTCCATGGCTTTGGTGACTGTCTCAAAGAAGTCAACTAAATTTAGCAGACATGACCTCCCCTTGATGAAGCTAAACTGTGTGGGATTGAGTGTTTAGAGGTTGCCAATGTCCTTGTTAATGAGGTCCATGATAATCTGTTCCATGGCCTTGCAGATCAGACTAGTTAGGCTGATGGGTCTATAATTTCCCGGATCAGTGGACGCTCCACCTTTGTGTAAAAGGATGACAGTGGCTGCCCTCCACTCAGCTGGGATGAAGCTGGTATTCAGGCTTTGGTTGAATAGGGCGCCTAAAGGTGCTGCAAGTTCCTGCCTGAGTTCACATAGGATGCAGCCTGCTATGTTATCGGGTTCCATGGAGGTTGTATTTTTTGCCTTTGAGAGAGCAGTGATGACCTGTTCCCTAGATGTAAGGGGAAGGGGGCAGGTATTGGTGATATCCTGATTTACTGATGTGAGGACAGAGAAGTGAACTTTTCACTGAATCTGTCAGCCAGCAAGTTTGCTATATCTACGGCATTTGTATATGTGGTGTCCTTCACCACAGTTCTGAACAGATCTGGGTGCTTCATTTGAGGTTGCGGACATATGTGAGGAAGACCTTATGATTGTTTCTAGTAGATGTGGCCAATTTGGACTCAAATTTTGCTTTGGAGGATTTCACTAGTGCTCTTACTTGCTTGTTCAGACTAAGGAAATATTGCTTCCAACTGGAAACCTGCACCTTCTTGGTCTTGGACAGCAATTTTTTTTTCCTTTTGTTACAGAGTTTATTTATTGCAGTTGTCCAGCAGACAGGATTACTCTTCCTTGTGGAGGATGATTTAGTCCTGTTGAGTATTCCTGATTCCATGCTTCTATATAAATGCTTATATAGTGCTTTGGTGTAGTTTTGGATATTGGTGCCAGTTCCTACAGAGGGGGAGAGGGCTGTGAAGCTGTTTATACCATCCCTCAGGAGCTGTAATCAGCTTTGGATAAGTTTTTATATTTGATCCTAGCTGGAGGCAGGTTGGGGGAGATGGTGACCGCTTTATGGTCGGATCTTACCAGAGAGGATGATACTATAGGGATGCTGCAGTGGTCACTCATGTTGTTTAATACCAAGTCCAAGATATTATCACCTCTTATGGGTATTGACTAGCTCTTCCAAGGCACTTGCATTGACAAAGTCGAGGAATCTCTAGGCATTTGTGTTCTGGCATGAGTAGTTCTTCCAATCTATTTTTTTGGGAAGTTAAAGTCACCCAGGATCAGGGCAAAGGGCTGAATTTTGATAGATTTGAACAGGTCCAAATAGGCAGATTGGGCATCTTGAGTCAGATTTGGGGGCTGGTAGCTAACTAGGATTTTAATAGGGGTCTTGTCAGTGATTAACTGCACCTGGAGTGTCTCCTGTGCGTCATACTGTTTGACCAGCCTGGAGTTATGTATGTCTTTAATGTATATTGAAACTCCAACTCCTTTGGCTTTACTGCCCACAGTTTGGGGTCTGAATGTATGATAAGATGAGTAACCAGGTAAGGCTGGGGTACTCTCCGCAGCTTTGAACCAGGTTTCTGTGACTGCACAGATGTCAGCATTTTCCAGGGTTAAGAATGCTTGCAATGAGTGCAGTTTCATGTTTTGACTCCGAGCGTTTAGCAGCATGACCTTTAATTTGAGTTTTGTTGAAATTTCTTATGTTGGTTTTATTGACTTCAGGACCTTTCCTAAAAAAGGCACTATGAGGGAGGCAACAGCCTTTGCCAGAAGCCTGGAGCCCAGGTGAGACAGATGCAGGCCATCTCTGCCAAAGCATTGTGGTCTGTTGATCATATCTTCCCAGGATGTCAGGTACTAAATCCCCCTGGAATGACACCAGAAACTAAGCCAATTGCTAAAGTCAATCATTTTCTGTTCGTATTGAGGCATCATTCTGGGTGACAGCAGAATGCTGCTTAAGGCTAGGGACATACCTGCCTAGGACACATAATTAGTGAGCTCAATCATGTCTCTCATCATATAGTCCAGAGATGTACATCTCAAGTCATTCACGCCAACATGGACTATGACAGAGTTATACCAGTACCTGTTGTTCAGAGACTTGAGTGTGTATGCAATATGGTGGATTCTGGCATCTGACAGACAACTAACCTTGACTTTCTCCTTATCCAGCCTGGTGAGAGGCACATCTGTGTGTCTCACAACGGAGTCTCCTATGACTAATATGTTGGGTTTATGGTGAAGCCTTAGTAAATGTGAGACACAGGTGTGTAGACTATGAGTGGTATGTGGTGTGGAGGGCGGTGGAGATGACGTGTATTTCTGCCTCAGAGGTCTCCTTTGTTTGGCTATGTTTATGTAGAGGACCACCGCATATGTGGTTGTGTGTTGTGTAGGTTGTAGTGTTGTGTAGGTGTTTGAGGTGTAGTGATTGTGTTGACAACCTTTTTGGTGCCAGATATACTGGCTTGAAGGGGAGAGAGCATGGACTCTAAGTTCCTAATGTAATTGCATTTCTCACAAATTGTGTTCCTAGGTGGTTGTAGTCGATGATTGTCCATGTACTTGAGGCAGTTGTACACTGTCTCAGGATGCCCATATCAACCAGACTGGCAGGAGAAACTGTAGGAAATTTTCCATCTATATTTCTCAGAATCTGAGGGAGAAAGGCCAGGGAGAGCTAATGGGTGGGCCTAAAGCCTAAGTGCTTAAACCAAAACTAAGAGCTTAGAGTAACACTTAACAATTTAGACAGGATATAAACAGGCAGTAATAAATGCAACAGAAAAGATGCAGTTGAACACTTTAGAGACAAGTAGCAGGAAAAAGCAAGATGAAGTAACAGTAGTAGGAAGAAACACAAATACAGAAAAAATATAAGCAGCTGAATAAAGTGTCTTTTTGTTTGTTTACAACAGAAGGCTCCTAAACATGGCCTACAATACAATGCAATTGAACCTTTGTACTTACCTTTGTACCCCTTAACTAAGCATATGTTTTAGGAGTGCACAAACATCTGCACCTCTAAATATTCATGTAAACCCTAAAGAAACCTAGCTTGCATTGTACTGCATATGTATTTCTGTACCCGTAAATAAACATGCCTTATAGTGCAAACATACTTTTTCAGCCTGAAATATACCTTATACTACAAGTAAACATCTGTATCCCTAAAGAAACATAACTTCTATTATAGATGTAACTCTGTACCCCTAAATAAACATGACGTATGCTTGATTTGAATCTCTATAACTCCAAATAAATTTGCCTTACAGTAGATTTAAACCTCTGTACCCCTACATACACACGCCTAACAGTAATTGTGAATCTATGCAACCCTAAACAAGTCACATATTGCATGTGAAACTTTATACCCCTAAATAAGCATTTATTGTTGAACATGTGAACTTATGTATACCATCAGTAAACATAATTTAGAATGAATGAATGAACGTAAAGCCCTGGCCCCTAAACATGGCGTACAATGCAATTGAACCTTTGTACTCACCTTTATGCCCCTTAACTAAGCATATGTTTTAAGAGTGCACGAACATCTGCACTTCTAAATATTCACGTATCACAAAGCATGTGGCATTGATCTTCCTGTCCTCTCAACTAACAATGCAAAATGACTCATGATAACAGGTGATCTGTGAACTCTGTGGCCACCTGTCCGAGGTCTCAGCCTGGCTACATCACACTACCACTTGTCCTAGGTATCAGCCTGGTTACATCACACTAAACACACACACACGCATACACTTTAAATTATGGACATGAAAAATATTTTAATCTGGAACAATTTTTAAAGTGACAAACTGTAACAGTTAAAAACACTTATGAGTGACTCTATGATTTGTAGAAAGTATGATTAGCAATGCTATTGAGTCAGTTTATGATTAAGAATAGTACAGATTAGGGTAAAATTAACATGGTATTGGGTCAAAATGTTGTATTGAGTTAGTGTACCATTTTAGGTACTATGAGGAACATCAATGAATTAAATACAGGTAGTAGTATGGAATCAGCATACTATTAGGAATAATACAAAATATTTTGGGGGTGTGTTTCTCTCTTCTGCATCCTTCCTCTGCACTCTACCCAGTGTTCCTTATCGATTGCCAGATCTACCAAACACCTACTAACCCAATGGACTTTTTCCAATAAGGCTGGAGCTGACACAGGGCTTAGGGCTTCCTGGGAGTTTGCTGACTATATCTGCTAGTGGGGGGGCAGGGTTTACGACCTACCCCATTACTCCCGCCTCCTTAAAGGTCTCAAGGGCACATCCGTGGGGTGGCCATGCAATGGGGACACACAACATTTTGCCCTGCTCATGTGGCAGGTAAGCCATTCCCCCATCTATCCCCCTTAATCTACACCTCCCAGTAGTGACACTCCCAATCTCCACCAGGGATCATCACATGAGATACCCACAGGCTCAGCCTTCCCCACCCAGAATAGTAATATCCATCCCTTCATGCCGTTCCATCAGTCAAGTGAGCTGCTAATCAAACCTGGGCCATGGTCAGAGCTTTATCCTTCTGTAGCTTAATAATACAGAATTATTTGTGAGGTGTAGGCAAATAATTATGACTTTAAAAACAAAGCTTGAGAGTTCATATTAGTTTGTATATGTCTTGCCAAATATAATTCATGGTAATTGCTATACAAACTATTATTCTTTATCATATGTGGATTTCTGTTATATAATTCAGTAAAAATGAAGCATTTTTTTTATGCAATAGCACCTCCTGCTGTTTCAAATATTTGCTTCCCTTTTGTGTTTTAAATATATTTTGTTTGGAAAGCATAACAGTTTTTAATTTTAATGTGAAGCACAACGACTTATTTTTAGAGTACTCCATTTCTTTTGGCACCTCCAATTCACAGTGTGCAAGTATGAAGTTTTGTTGTTAAACTGTCCTCCCTGCATAGGCAATACAGCTAAACATGCTGACAGACTGCCACGAGCAGGAGAGTGTTAACAGCACTGCAATCAGTCTGTTTGTTTGACATTTCAACTGCCTTCCATGAATTTTATACATACACACATGCATGCTGTGATGATGTGGGGTAGTGCCAGTTGTGCCAGGAGGAGTAGGGAAGTGCATGTGTAACAATTGCCAGGATAGCTTGCTGGAGTTTTGTAAAGAATTATGTCATTTGAATATCAAAATGAATTGTACAGATGTTTGTGTTAAAAATGCATTTGTAAAGTTGTTTGTGTTAAAAATGCATTTGTAAAGTTGCTTGTGTTAAAAATGTATCAACAGTGGGTCCTGCTAGAAAGAAAATAAATATCCATGTATGTCAGATTGTATTGTTGCAACTGATGAAATGTATATGTTTTAACAGCTAACCTTAAGAAAAATAGCCTGAAATTAAATGACTTGGTTTAGGCCGTAAATATTTTATCTCGCAGGTCTGAATGCAGCCAGAGATGCAATGACTGTGAAAGCCTGGGCTGGGATCCTGCTATATTGTCTTTAGTGGTGAACTAATTATTACCTTGGGGTGCCAGAGAATAGCCTGTTAGTTTTTGCAGGAAGGGTGGAAGTGTTGGAATTGTTTTACAGTTTACAGATGCTGTAATAAATGGGTCGATATCAGTTTGTCAAATAGCTATTCAGTGAATACCCATTCATTGAGCACTTATTTATTGAAGCCACTCTTCATCGAACAGTGAATTTTCACTAGGACAAACCAGCAGTTGGCCACCATCTGGAATTTGCCCTTTTCCCTACTGTAGTGCAATCTCAGACTTGGTGTATTTAGTTAGCAAGGGGCACAGACCCCCACATTGGGGAGTGTGGGGCGTAGACTCCACCTTGGCAGGTTTTAAATTTTATGGGTTATTTTTGTGATCACTCTGTTGGACAACTGCTTGTTTGCCCTAGTGAAAATTCACCAGTCAATGAAGACTGGCTTTGACAAAAAGGTGTTTGATGAATGGCTATTCACTGAATAGCCATTCAGCTAACTAATAAACTTTAGCTAAAGTTCTGTGTGTGTCTTTTAACACATCAATGCCAGATCCTGGCCCAGTTTCTAGTGAGAGGGTAGTGTGGGGACCACAGAGTCAGGTGACAGATGTGATGTCATTCTGTAGCCAGCACTGAAATTGTATTTGAATACTAGTGAGAGATGTGATAAGGGCACTGTTTTTGGACCTGACAGACACTCATCCACTTTCATTTTGCCTTGCTTTAATAAGTAACTAGGGAACAGTAATTCTTTAGTCAGATAACAAATATAGTGAGATTGCTAAACTTTTTTTTATGTATGTCTGAGTCTTTCCATCTGTGTTGTTTTTTTTATATTTCCTGTGATTGAAACGCTGATGTTTATTGTAAATATATTTTCATGTTTTCTTTTTTTTATTTCTATACCTTTCATTGTGGTTGTTTTATTTTTTTTTTTAAATATTTAACTTTGAGAGTACTTGCATTTATTTAGTGGCATTGTGGATGCTTGGTTAACACTACCATTTGTATAAGTATTAATTTTAATAAGTGTAATTGAGTACCCTGGTAAGTGCCTTAAAGTTATTGGCTTTGGGTGTTCTGGTGGCAGCAACTCTACCTTATAGTCTGGGTGGAGGTGACAGAGCAGGTAAGCTGTACACACCTTTTCCGTGTGTGTGTGTGTGTGTGTGTGTGTGTGTGTGTGTGAAAATCAAATCTCAGAGTGTGTGTGTATGTCAGCTACTTTGAACAGGGACACTGAGAGCATTGATTTCACAGAATGGGTGTTAGAGGACATGGCTTGGAACACCCGGCTAAGGACTCAGCTCTATAGTGGTCAGTGGAAAGTCTTGTTTGGGGCCTGGAGAGGAAGGCCAGCCCCAGGACTGGAGTGTGCATTCTGTGTGCTCTTAAGGGAAATTGTACTTGGTGCAGAGGACTGCATCTGAAAATACTATGTGCCTATTTTTTCTGACAATGAGTATTCCCCACTGGTGTCAGTGGTGAGGATTGAGGCTCCTTGATCACTGGCCCAGATGAGGGACATCACATATTGGTGAGCAGTAGTGTGGATATTAACTGAACATCTATAGCCTGTAAGCAGTTTTCATTAAAGGTGTGTGTACTCTCAGCAGCCACAAGGTAAACATACGGAGGTTCATTTTTCACAACAGTTTTTACTTATTTATTTTAGTTAATTTAGTCAGAGAAAGCAGGCAAAGATGTCAAGAAAGGATTATGGCAAGCTGACAGTGAACCAGTTGGCTAAGGTGAGCAAATCCAAAGGACTGGTGCATGGCAACCTGACTAAAGAATAAATGATTTCAGCTTTAGTTGCAGCTGTAGCACAGACCAATAGGGAGATAACCAGTCTGGTGATGGGGATGTGCAGCCATCAGAAACAGGACAGTTCATATTTTCCTCAGAAGGATTAAAAACCCATCTGGAGTTAAAGAGACTTGAACTGAAGGCAAAATGTATGGAATTAGAATCAGCAGAGAGACCGCGGTGCTTGGAGGCTGAAGAAAATGAGAAGCAGCATCAACATGAGAGGGACATGCTGATTCTTCCACAGGAACATGGAGGTAATGGGAAAGGGAATAACTGAACCCCAGAAGCAACAAAGGTTGGTAAATTTCTTTCACAGTATACAGAAGGTGATACTTATTATAGTTTTATTAATATAGTTGAAAGAGTGTGCAAACAGTATGATGTTGACCAAGGGCTCTAGGAACAGTTCCTAACCCCCTTACTCCATGTTAAATCTGTAACTGCTGTTTCTAAATTATCTGATAATGATTATTTAAATTATGACAAGGGTAAACAATATTTATTGGAATGTCCTAAGTTAACACCTGAAGCTTACAGAAAAAAATTTTGTGAGCATAGATGTAGGTCAGATGAAAGTGTATGTGATTATAATGCTGAGCTAAGCACTTATTTTCATAAGGCATGTCAGGTCACCACTTTTAGAAGACCATCAGACATTTTGGTGAGGGAGAAAGTCCCTAGCCCTTTGCCTGAGGACATGAAAGTCTGGTTGGCAGACTGGGAGCGTAGCTCTTCAGATGATCTGAGGAGAAAAGGGGATCCAGCAGAGCATCACTGCACAAGAAGGGGATACCCAGTGCTGCACATGGATATAAGGGAACTCATGGTGGACAGCCTAAACCACTCCAACAGAGTCCACCAGTAAAAGGGGAAGCCACAAGTTTAGGTACATGGCCAGGATCAGGGTTTAGATATTTTAAATGTAACCAGAGGGGCCATGTAGCATACAAATGTCCACTGAAGCAAGGTGGGGAACAAAAGGTGAGGGAGCCAGCAAGTGGGAATAAGAGCATTCCAGTGGTAAGTTGTCTGGAGACAATGAGGGTACCAAACTATCACCGGAGTTTGTATCCTATCTTACTGGATGGAAAACAGGACACTGCCAAAAGAGATACAGCCTCTGACATAACTACTGCAAAGCCTGCAGTGGTTAAAGAGGGCCAAAACTTGCTTGGGCAGTCCACTCTAGTCAGAGCTTTAGGAGGGACCCTATTCCAAATATCTTTAACCAGAGTTCACCTTGATTGGGAGGTTGGAAAAGGAAGCAAGCAAGTAGGTGTATTTGAGGATATCCCTGCAGATGTCTTGATAGGGGATGATTTTAAAAATGCAGTACCTTGTGTGCATGCAGTTACTGCATGCAGTAGATAGGCTCAGATCTCAGAACCTACATTACAAGGCTTAAGACAGATACCTAAGGAGGAACCTGATTCTCAAGGAAAAGGTGACTCTGTACACTGGAACAAAGCGCTAGAGGATAAGGTAATACAGCAGTTGGTAGTGCCCACAGCCTACCATCTGGCACCTTTAGCCATAGCCTATGATGTTCCTTTTGCAGGTCATAAGGCCATAAAGCATACCAAGAGACATATTATGCAGAACTTTTTTTGGCCTGGGATTGCAAGAGATACAACAGGGTACTGCAGAACCTGTGAGCAGCGCCAAAAAGTAGGCAAGGCAGGAGACAAGGTCAAAGCTCATTTGATGCCTTTGCCTGTGACTGAGGCACCATTTCAGAGGGTAGCTATGGATATTGTGAGGCCTCTGAGTACCCCATGTTCCACAGGGAAGAAATATATTCTAGTGGTAGTAGATTATGCTACTAGATCCCCTGAGGTGGTGGCTCTGTCCTCCAACAAGGCAGAGAATGTGCTTTGTTAGATATTTTCAGCATGGTAGGTTTCCTAAGATAAATACTGACTGACAGAGGTGCCAGTAACATGTCAGACCCACTGGCTTGTCTGTGGGAGTGCTGTGGGGTGAAGCACTTAAAGACTACCCCCTACCACCCCCAGATAAATGGTTCTGTGAAGAGGTAAAACACTACACTAAAGAACACGCTAAGGGCATTTGCAGTCCAATTTATGAGAGAGTGGGACAAATATTTGCCCCATTTGCTGTTTGCATACAGAGAAGTAACCCAGGAATCCACAGGTTTTTCACCCTTTGAGTTGCTGTATAGGCATAGGGTGACCCTTAGATTTGATTCATGATGAGTGGGAGGATGAGTGTGAATCCCACTAAGAGTTTGTTGTGGCATATGCCCTAAACATCAGGACAAGGCTTAGGGAGCTCATGGCTTGTCCCAGGAGAACCTGGCAGGAGCCCAACAGCAGAACAAGGTCTGGTATGACAGGAATGCTCGAGCTCAAGAGTATGCTGTGGGAAAGCAGGTTATGGTGCTCATTCCTGTCAGAAACAATAAGCTGCAGGCAGACTGGGAAGGACCCTTCAAAGTGGTAAGGAATGTCAGTGAAGTTAACTACATAGTAGAACTGCTAGTCAGAAGGCAGGGGCACAAACAGTACCATGTTAACATGATGAAGCCTTACCATGATAGGGTGACCCTTGAGCTGAGTAGTTGCAGTGGGTGGCAGGAGGAGTCTGAGAGGGATCTGTTGACTGATCTCCTCAGTGAGACTCACACTGACACCTCCACTGAAGGGGTAGCAATATCCCAGCAGCTATCCCCTACCCAGGTTCGAGAAATCAGAGCAGTGTTACAGGAGGTTGGGGGCATCTTTACTGGGAAACCTGAGTGCACCCATCTGGTGAAGAACCATGTGACTACAGGACTCCAAAGAGCTATCAAGCAAGCCCCTTACAGGGTGCTGGGAGTAATCCTGGAGTGCAGCAGTCCCTGGGCCTCCCCAGTGGTGCTGATACCAAAGAAGGATGGCAGTACCAGATTCTGTGTGGACTACAGAAAACTAAACAGTCACACAGAGTCAGATGCTTACCCCAATGCCTAGGACAGATAAAGCCTTAGAGCAACAGGGTGTGGCTAAGCATATGACCTCTTCAAATCATACCTCCCAAGCTCTGCTCCTCCTTCTTTCCTGGCTAACCTTCATACTTTCTTAATTTCTCTCATATACTTAGATTATAAATGTAACTAAACAGTAACATCCAGCCATTATGCTGTATGCCTGTCTTTCTCTTGAAAAAGTTTTAATAGTTTTGCTGTCTTTACTGAATGATACCTGTTTTGACTGTAATACTACCTGTTGATTGTTATACTACCTGTTGATTGCAATGCAAATATTTTTCTTGTAATTCTCTATGTAATGTAACTTTGTATTGTGGAGTTTTTCTCCCTGGGCCTCCACTGAAAATAGACGTCCCCGGTCACCAAACTGGAATAAATAAATAAATGACCACTACTGATCTAACTAAGGGCTGCTGGCAGGTGCCCTTGATTCCCACCACTAGAAAGAGGTCAGCCTTTGTGATACTTTTCAAATAATATGAGTTCACAAAGATGCCCTTTGGGATGAAAAATGCCCCAGCAACCTTCCAGAGGCTGGTAGATCATATCCTCACAGGAGCAGGAGATTATGCCCTTGCTTACCAGGATGATATTGCCATCTACAGCCAAATCTTGTCAACAGCACCTTCAGCATGTCAGGGTGGTCCTCAGCAGACTCCAAAAGACAGGGTTGATCATTAAGCTCAGTCAGTGTCAGGTGGGTATGGCAGAGGTCCACTACATGGGACATAGAGTGGGGACTGGTATGATCAGGCCAGAACTTGTCAAAGTGGAAGCTATTCAGGCATGGCCTGCCCTTGTTACCAAAAAGCAGGTAAGGGCATTCTTGGAGACAGTGGGGTATATAGAAAGACTGTTGCCAATTATAGTACAATAGCTGCTCCCCTCACAGACCTGACAAAGAAAAACAGGCCAGATAAGGTTGTGTGGACCTCAGCCTGTGAGCAGGCACTCCAAAAGCTTAAAGGGGCTTTGGGAGGAACCCCTGTGCTAGCCAGTCCAGACTACAGCAAATAATTTGTTGTGCAGATGGATGCTTCAAACCACTGGGTGGGGGCTATACTAAGCTATGTTTCCTCAGAAGGAGAAGAACACCCTGTTGTAAATCTCAGCCATAGACTCTAACCCAGGGAGGAATGTTATGCAACTGTAGAAAAAGAATGTCTAGCCATAGTATGGGCACTGCAAAAACTTCAGCCTGTATGGAAGGAAATTCACTATGATTACAGACCACAATCCCTTAACATGGCTACATCAAGCTAGCCAACAAAATGCCAAGTTATTAAGGTGGAGTCTAAAGTTGCAGGCATATGACATGACAGAGCAGCACTATAGTGAGGTCAGCAATACCAATCCAGATGGAATCTCAGGACAAGGTATAGGTTAACTTGTTCCCAGACAGGCTCATTTCTCTCAAGCAACATTCCTCCAGGGCCACTTAAAAACCTAGCTTGAGTCTTCAAAGGGGGAGAGATGTCATGATACGGAGTAGTGCCAGTTGTGCCAGGGGGAGTAGGGCAGTGCATGTGTAACATATGCCAGCAGAGCTAGCTGGAGTTTTGTAAAGAATTATATGTCAATTGAATATCAAGCTGATTTGTAAAGATGCTTGTGTTAAAAATGTATCAACAGTGGGTCCTGCTGGACAGAAAAGAAATATACATGTATGTTAGACTGCATTGTTGCAACTACTGAAATGTATGTTTTAACAGAGGATACTGAAAGGGAAGGGATTAAGCTCAGCCCAGCTAACCTTGAGGAAAAATTGCCTGAAATTAAATGACTTGGCTTATGCCATAAATATTTTATCTCACAGGTCTGAATGCAACTAAATATGCAATGTCTGTGAAAAGCCTGGGCTAAGATCCTGCTCTGTTTTCCTTAGTGGTGAACTAATTGCTACTTTGGGGTGCCAGAGAATGGCATGTTCATTTCTGCTGGAAGGGTGTAAGTGTTGGAATTGTTTTACAGCTCCCAGATTTTGCAACAAATCTTAGCTAAAGTTCTATGTGTGTATTGTAACACATCAGTGCCAGATCCTGGCTCAGTTTCTAGTGAGAGGGTAGTGTGGGAACCACAGAGTCAAGTGACCAGATATGATGTCATTCTGTAGCCAGTACTGAAACTGTATTTGAATATTAGTGAAAGAGGTGATAAGATACACTGGTTTTGGACCTGACAAGACTCTCAGCCACTTTCATTTTGCCTTGCTTTAGTAAGTAATTAGGGAACAGTAATTCTTTAGTGAGTTAAGAAATATAATGAGATTAGCTATTTTTTCTGTATCTGTCTGAATCTTTCCATCTGTGTTGTTTTTTATATTTCCTGTCATTGAAAGTCTGGAGTTTGTTGTAAATAGATATTTAGTATTTTCATGTTTTCTTTTTTTATTATTATTAAATATATCTATACCTTTAATTGTGGCTGGTGTTTTAGAAAATATTTAACTTTGAGAGTATTTGCATTTATTTAGTGGTACTGTGGCTCCATGTTCCTGAAAGTCTAGCTGCTTGGTTAACACTACCATTTGTATAAGTATTAATTTTATTAAGTGCAATTGAGTACCCTGGTAAGAGCCTTAAAGTAGCTGGCTTTGGGTGTTGTGGTTGCAGCAAATCTACTTTATAGCTTGGGTGGAGGTGGCAGAGCAGGTAAGTTGTGCCCACCTTTCCCAGGTGTGTGTGTGTGTGTGTGTGTGTGTGTGTGTGTGTGTGTGTGTGTGTGTGTGTGTGTGTGTGTGTGTGTGTGTGTGAAAATCAAATCTCAAAGAGAACGGATGTGCCAGCTGCTTTGAACAAGGACACTGAGAGGATTGATTTCACACAGAGGGTGGTAGAGGACTTGGCTTGGAACACTCAGCTAAGGATTCAGCTCTATAGTGGTCAGTAGGAAGTCTTATTTCATGGGGAGTCTTATTTGAGGCCTGGAGAGGAAGCCCAACTCCTGGACTGGAGTGTGCATTCTCAGTGTGCTCTTAAGGGAAATTATACTTGGTGTAGAGGACTGCATCTGAAAATACTGTGTGTGCCTATTTTTCCTCATAGTGAACATTCCCGACTGTTGTCAGCGGTGAGGATTGAGGCTCCTTGATCACTGGCCCAGAGGAGGGGCATCACAAGTGCAAATATACACACATACATATACACAAAAAATTTATATTAGAAATTAATTTTACCATGATTAGATACTGCTTAGTAATGCAACACAAACTGTTCCTGAAGCAGTAAATCTAAGCAACTAAGCAAATATATTTTTTTTTATTTAGATCAGTTATGGAGCATCTGTCACTGCTCTCAGCCAGAAGCAGCAGTTTCCATCTTTTCTTCGCACCATGTCCAGCGATGACTTTCAGCCCCGGGGGCTTGCACAACTTATTCTTCATCTTGGCTGGTCTTGGGTTGGTGTCGTATCAGAGAACAATGACTATGGGAGACTGGGAAGTCAGGTGCTAATCCAGGAGTTAGACAAAGCTGGTACCTGCATTGCCTTTCTGGAAACCATCCCTGTTAGTGAATCAGAAACTGCTAGCAGAAGAATTGCAGAGATTATCAAGAAATCATCAGCAAAAGTAACTGTTGTCTTCTCCACAGATTTCAGCTTATATCCAGTAATGAAGGAAATGGCAAAGCAAAATATCACTCAGAAGGTCTGGATTGCTAGTGAAGGCTGGACTGACTCACAGCACTTTTCTGATGACCTACTAGAGACAATGTATGGCACACTTGGATTTGTTATTCACAGGGGTAACATACCAGGATTCTTAGAGTACCTTTATCAGCTGAACCCTTTTAAAGATCCAAATGACCTATTTGTGAAGCCTTTCTGGGAGGAGTTATTTGGGTGCCAGTGGCAGAACTCAGGTACTGACCTACAAAATGGAATGGGCAGTTTAGGAACAGTAAAGCAGTGCACAGGGAGGGAGAACATGCAAGGAATGAATGTACGTTTTCTTGATATGAACAACATAAGAACCACTTACAATGTTTATAATGCAGTGTATGCCGTAGCGCATGCGCTCCATAACCTAGCAATCTGCATTGAAGGAAAGGGGCCTTTTTCGAACAACAGCTGTGCTGATATCACCAGTTTTGCACCATGGCAGGTATGAACATTCTTTCTGAGTTAGCTTTATTGGAAGCGGAAATTTTGTTGCACATTTTAGACGTATGCACTGTTAGAAAATGGGTGGCTTTCATGCTGAGCAACACACACACACACACACACACACACACACACACACACACACACACACACACACACACACACACACACACACACACACACACACACACACCTCCCAACATTTAATTCCAAAATCAGCATAAGAGATAGGAGGGGTAATGCATAGCCATTTGGGAACAATTATCAACTGTATCATCCCAACAAATAAGAAGTGAACAAAGAGAATAAGAGAATGTACATATAACACAATTAATAAAAATTGGGCAAAATATGAATTGATTCACATCCATACGCCATCAGACGTTACATGATAAAAAGTAGAAGCCAAAGATCATGTGAAAAGTATATTCTACTTAAGTGACACAAACAGCAACATTGTTCAGAAAAAAACTATTCTTTGCAGTGATAAATGCCAACATATCCAGAATATTTACATCAGTTTAATACATGCAAACAAATCCTGACTTATACTATTCCTAAATTCTCACAAACATCTTTTAATTATTTTGGTATCATGCAAGATAGACATAGACTCTCACCAGTACTTTTGGTCAGCTGGATGCAAGCCAAGCAATGTGCTTCTGAATTCCTGTTTTTAGCACACTTAGATATAGGAACATTATCTCCTTCCCTCAGCATTAATGGTCACTGTGCCATCACCTTACTATGGACAGAAAAAAAAGTAAAACACCTACCACTGCTATATCACATGAAAAACAGAACCTTAGAAGACATCTATGCCACCCAAAAAGCATCACTGACTGGGCATCTTTCTCTAAGACATATTGCATTCACACTGCAATAAACTTACTAAAAGTACACATACTTATGCTCTAATTCTTCCCAACAATTTCTTTTAGAAAAGCAAATAGACATCAGTAGAAGATCAAATACTTATTCGTGCTTAGACAGACTCAAATTGATTACACTAAAAATGCAGCCAACCAATTTCCATCCATAAATTTTACATCTACATGCATACACAAGCAAAGAGCTCCATTAGGAATAAAAAAAAAAAAAAAAACAACAACAGTTCAGTACCTTCTTAAACATAAAACAATTATGGTAGGAACCTATCAAAGTTGCTGGCATTACTAATTAAAACAATAGCTCATTCTCCTTCAGGCTTGAAGATTTTGCCCACAAACTGTAAAAGGATGGCCTATAACCCTTTATCTCCACACTAAATGAACACCTTTCCATAGATGACCCTTATCTTCCTCCATTCTATTTCAAGAAAATCTCAGTCAAGCAAACATCAAAACTCATAGAATCCCTTTCCAGTTGTGGTGTTCCATGAAGCAATAGCCTTTATCAATGGGTTAGAAAATTATGCAGTGATGACATTGCCCATCATGTGTGCTACTCATTCAGTCTAGTTCTCTCCCAACATCTCTTTCCTAAGCAATGGAAGAAGATTACCATGGCTACTACAGCCAAAAATACCTCCCCAAATGTAACATTTATTTTAGATAGACATCGCTCTTCTCTCACCCTATAGCCAAAAATACCTCCCCAAATGTAACATTTATTTTAGATAGACATCGCTCTTCTCTCACCTAAGTAAATTATTTAAACAAGGAGTACACCTACACAGATCACCAATTATCTGTCTCACTATCACATACTGTCCCCCCCACCAACATGACTGGATTGAAGGAAGATATACACAAGTAACATTCGTTACACTTACAGATGCCTCCCTTACATGAAAACCCTTGGCCAGTTATCAGGAGATGTATTCAGTGACCAAAGCATATGGTGGTCTGAATCATGCTATCTGCTACTGTTGCACTAGCTGTACTTACAGTATTTCTTCAGTAAGACAGTAAAGAATTTATCTGTCCAATAGCAGTATGATTCACTTCAATAATGCCATTTCTACACTCTAAAACATCAGCTCTGATGTTCTTAAAAAGACAGTTCCTAGTCCTCTATTCTTCAGTCTTTTTGTTAACCAACTACCCACTGTCCTTGAACTTTCTATCATAATTCTCTATGCTGATGACATAGCAAGATACAATTCCTCATCCTCATTTAGAACAGCCTTAAACAACCTTCAGTGAAAGATCTTCGTGATCTATCAGTGTGGCCAAACACTAAAACAACAGCTGAACACATGAAAAACAAAACATATTCTCCATAACACATTCTAACTGGAAAAAATCCAAACTATGCTCACTTTCTATAGCTAGGACAACAAATAAGTATTCTCTTACAGATACCTAGGATTCACTTTTGACCCTTCACTGACAGTATGTGTTTCAAATTCATAAAAATCTAAAATAAATTGAACACTATGTAGTCAGTATAAAATCTCTCATTTCTTATAGATGAAGGTCACCCACTGGAAAAATATTCTACTACCCCAGACAAAATATGACTTTCATTTTATTTAATAGAACATATCACTTCTTCCATCAAATACCTCCTTCTAAACACCACTGTGCCAATCTAAAGTCAGCCATGCTGCTCATCAATGAGAACTCAAACCTACTCGCACTTAAATTTATCTAAAAGGACATAAATAACATGACAATTGTCTTTCCAACTAGCTGCAACACGCACTCCCTAGCAAATCTATTCCCAGGCAGACAATGCACATTCTTGCAAGGGGTTTCAAACACCAAAGCAATGAGTAAACAGACATTCTCAGCCTTAAGCAGACAACTACTGGATGCACTACTTAATAGCATAAGGAAAGTACAGTTGTGTACACTTACCATAAATGTAGATGTTCGAGTGTATTCACTGTTGCAGTCATTACATTTGGGGTAATCTGCTGGCAGGTTGCCCTCAGTCGGCCTGATTAACAAAGTCTTGGGTCCTGCATCAGTTGCTGTCCCTTATTCCATGATGTCAGGTTGTCAGGGGTATAAAACATGCAGCTGACGCCATTACATCAGTTTTTCTTGCTCCAGATGTCAGGTGCTCGCCTAATGGGGAGCAAATAAACATAAAAACACAAAGGCATACCTCCAACAAAGAGCAAATACACCAAAAAGGCTTTTAAGCATTATAAAGGAAAGTAGAGGTATAGCCAGAAGAAGTTAGGGGGCTGGAGGGAGGGTAACCAGGACTGCAACAGTGAATACACTCGAACATCTACATTTATGGCAAGTGTACACAACTGTACTATGTTCTTCGTGTTTCACTGTTGCAGTCATTACATTTGGGTAGCTTCCCAAAGCTATGGTTGGGAGGAGGAGTTTATATAGCATTAGGACCAGCTATAAGGCCCTGCAAGACAGCAGTGGCAAAGCCAGCACTGGATTTAGAGAAAATTGGCAAATTATAATGCTTGGTGAAAGTATGTACAGAACTCCAGATAGCAGCTTCTAGGATGTCCCTGGTAGGAACACCTCTGAGAAAGGCTGCAGAAGTAGATGCAGCCCTGGTGGAGGGAGATCTGATCCCCTGGGGGACAGGTTTTCCATGGTGCTTATAGCAGAAATGAATGCAATGGCTTATCCATTTAGAAATGGTTTGTTTTGAAATATCCTTCCCCTCTGCCCCTACAGCAAATGCGACCAGCAGTTGTTCAGATTTTCTTCGAGGTTTAGTCCTGTCCAAGTAGAATCTAAGTTGTCTGTGCACATCCAAGGAACGCAGAATCCATTCCCCTTTGTTCTGCAGATTGGGAAAGAAGGTTGGCAAATGAATGGACTGATTAAGGGCCACACTGGATACCACCTTGGGCATGAAGGATGGATTGGTCCTGAGTGACACCCTGTCCGCATGAAAGATGATGAAACGCTCCACTGCCATAAGAGCCTGTAATTCAGATATCCTTCTAGCTGAAGTGATTGCTAAAAGGAAAGCTGTTTTCCAAGAAAGAAATTTTAAGTCTGCAGTAGCAGCTGGCTCGAAAGGAGGTAGAGTGAGTTTCTCCAATATAAAGTTAAGGTCCCAAGCAGGGGTTGGAGCTCTCCTGGGTGGTCTCAAATTTTTGGCCCCTCTGAGGTACTGTTTGAGCAGAGGATGAGAGAAGAGGCGAGGTTCTGTGTTATAATGAGCTGAAATGGCTGAGGCATGGATTTTAATGGAGGAAAAAGACAGGCCCTTGTGAAGCATCTCAATTAAGTTTTGCAAAATCTGAGGTAAATTGCTGTGCTCATCCTTTGAGACTGGTTCTAGACACAGAATCTTTTCCATTTTTCAGCATAAGATTTTCTAGTACTAGGCCTCCTTGCCTCTAAGATAACATCCATCACAGGTTTGCTGAGGGATGATACGGGTGAGTTTAAGTAATTAGCCAGGCTACAAGGTTCAATGTTGGAAGGTGAGGGTGCAAAATCTGGTTCTCCTGCTGAGACAGCAGAGAAGGGGTCTGAGGCAGGTGCCATGGAGATAACTGTGACACACTGCACAGGAGGGGTACCAGTGCTGGCGCAGTCAGTCTGGAGCAATCAAAATCATCTTTGGTTTGTCCTGTTTTACTTTTAGTAGGACTTTGGAGAGCAGAGGCAGTGGGGGCAAGGCGTAGACTGATAGGTATTGTCAGCTGAAGGACAGAGCATCCACTTTCCAGGCTTGTTTGTGGGGAGTCCTTGTGCAAAACTTGTCCAATTGGTAGTTCTGGGGGGAGGCAAATATGTCTATGTCTGCACTCCCCCATTCGCTTGTCAACATGTTGAAAATCCTTGGTTCCAGTTTCCACTTGTGTGGGTCCATGAGGTTTCTGCTTAGTCCGTCTGCCAGTGCATTTAATTTTCCTGGCAGGAATTGAGCTTGTAGGTGCACTTGGTAGCTCAAGGCTGTGTTCCACAATGCCATGGCTAGTCTGCAGAGGGGGTAGGAATGTGTACCCCCCTGCTTGTTTATGTACCACATAACTGTGGTGTTGTCTGTCTTTACCATTAGTTGTCCTGGAAGAATGTAGTCCTTGAAGGCTGTCAGAGCATTCTGTACAGCTAACATTTCTTTTTGTAGAAAACAGCTGAAAAACACAGAAACTGATAAAACACAGAAACTGTAAGGGTAAATCCAACGGCTTGAAAATACGGACACCAAAAATTAGCACTTTTATTTCCTTGTGAACTTCTTCAGAAGTGATAACACTCCACTCACATCCTTTTTTATATACAAGTTAATTAATCACATGGTAAATTATCCTATAAATTAAATGAGTTAATTGATTCTCTTAAAAAACACTACAATAAAATATAATTATATATGAAACAAGAAACTTGATATAAGAAATTATTCTAAAAATAAATATATACATATATATATATATATATATACTTATTAAATTTAATACTGTTTCATTTGTAAAAAACACTTTAAATTAATTGTTTCATTTAAACCAGGAGCAAATTCTGCTCCTAAATGCAGTTGCCAAAGGGATTCTTTACATTTTAAAATAACCTTAGCATCACCAATAAATAAAACAATTAATTTAAAGTGTTTTTTACAAATGAAACAGTATTAAATTTAAGTATATATATATATATATATATATATATATATATATATATATATATTTATTTATTTATTTTTAGAATAATTTTTTATATTAAGTTTCTTGTTTCATATATAATTATATTTTATTGTAGTGTTTTTTAAGAGAATCAATTAATTCATTTAATTTATGAGATCATTTACCATGTGAATAATTAACTTGTATATAAAAAAGGATGTGAGTGGTTTGTTATCATTTCTGAAGAAGTTCACAAGGAAATAAAAGTGAATGAAAGCGCTAATTTTTGGTGTCCGTATTTTCAAGCCGTTGGATTTACCCTTACAGTTTCTGTGTTTTAACATTTCTTTTTGATTGATATGTAGGTGCATTTGACTTGGGTTCCATTTGCCCTGAATGCACTTCCCTGCCAGGTGAGCCCCTCATGCATAGTCTGATGCATCTGTTGTTAGGGTTTGGGCGGCAGGGGGTAGTGTGAATGATAGTCCCTTGTTTTGGTGGCAGGCCTCTGCTCACCAGAGGAAGTCTAGGCATAGGCATGGTATGATAGGAATCATTGTTTCTAGGCTTTGAGAATGTTGACTTCATAGGCTTTTTTAGATACCACTGTCGTTTCCTCATATGCAGTCTTGCATATGGAATTAGAAGAATGCAGAAGGCCATGAACCCCAAGGATTGCAGTATTTGTCTTGCAGATAGCAAGGTTTTTGTGGCCACTTGTTTGAAATAGGTTATCAAATGAATTTGCTTTTCTGGCATGAGGTATGCCATCTGGGAAGTTGTATTCAAGCTTGCTCCTAGGAATGGTATTTGTTGGCAGGGTACCAGTTGTGATTTCTTTTCATTTATGGTGTACCCCAGACGAGTTAGAACCCTTTTTACAAACGCCAGATGATTCAAAAGTATGCCCTGGCTTTCTGCCTGAATTAGACAATCGTCCAGGTATGGGTATATTTGAATACTTCTTTGCCCGCAAAATGCAATAACTGGAGCCAGGCACTTTGTGAATACCCTGGGTGCAGTAGACAAGCCAAAGGGCAGTGCAGAGAACTGATAATGCGTGTAGCCTGCTTTGAAGCGTAGGTATCCTCTGCAAGATTCCCTGATTGAGATGTGCAGGTATGCTTCTTTTAAAACTAGTGTTGCCAACCAGGCATCTTTGCCTAGCATAGGAAGTAATTAGTGAAGAGTCAGCATCTTGAATTTTGGAATCTCCAGAAAGGTGTTTAGAATAGACAGGTCCAGGATTGTACGTCATGATTTGTCATTTCTGGGTACCAGGAAAAGTCTGGAGTAGAAGCCTTGTCCCTTTTCCTCCTCTTGTACCAGTTGAATAGCCCCCATGCTTAAGAGAGAAAGTACTTGTTTTTGAGCCTCTGTCTACTGATTTGGGGGCAGGTCCGGCCAACCATTTGGTGTTGGCAACGTGTGGAAATGAAATCTGTATCTCTGGGACACTATATTTAAAACCCATTTGTCCTGGGTTATGAGTTCCCATTTCTTTGCATGAAGAGCAATCTTTCCGCCCAAAGGGGTGGTCAGAAGATAAGTGCTTGGAAATTTTAAAAGGAAGTCATTGAGACTGTTTACCATAGGGGGTGTCTTGTTATTCCCAGATTTGGAAGTGGAGGCCCCCCACTGCCTATTTCTGAGAGTCCCCTGTGACTGAAACCTGAGGTTTTTGCTGTGTCTGGGTTTGGCTTGAGAAGACCTGGAAGGGGCTGGAAAGGACCAATTCTTAGTAGGCCAGTGCCTACTAAATCTAGGAGGTTGCACTTGTAAAAAATCTTTAATAGTTTGCATAGATTTAGCTTTATCTTCCATCTTTTTAAGAACTTCTTCAGCCTTGGTGCCAAACAGGCGGTCCTGATTTAAAGGAGCATCCAACAATTTAGCTTTAACATGATCAGGCAAAGATTGCTCCTTAAGCCAAGCATGTCTTGTAAGCACAGACCCAGTAACAGCATCCCTGCAAGAGGCCTGTAAAGAATCAAAACCACATTGCAAAGTATGTTTTCCAACTTGTTCAGCAGAATGCATTAAGTCCTGTAATTCTTTATTTTCCACACAGTCAGGAATCAACATCATTTTCTGTTTAAGCAGTCCAGTAACATGTTGCTGATATCTTAACACATGAAATTGGCAGTTTAAAGCTCTGATTGCCAAGGTTTGTGAAGTATAAACCTTTTTACCCCATCTATCCAGCACCCTGGAGTCTCTATCAGAAGGGGTAGGATTTTTAGCTGTAGAAACCTTAATGCCCTTGGGCCCCTGACAAATAGTCTCTGGGTCTGCAATAGGATTTTTGAAAAGGAACTTGTGGGACACAGGAACACTCTAGTATCTGTCAGGTTTACTAGGAGCAGGAGGCAGGGAATCAGGGGCCAGACTGAATTCCGAGGAAACATCATCAACAATGTCTAGTACAGGAGGACTAGCCAAAGACCTATGCTGAGGTAAAAGAAGGAAATCCCTAAGCCTCTTTTTTGAATCAAAAAATTCCTGGCTTTCCCAGTGAAAATGCTCCCTTAAAGTATGTACGGTTTCCCAAAAAGAAAAATCCTCAGTTGGGGAAGCAGAGGGAATAGAATCCTCTGCATCAGAATCCTCATACGTAGGGAAGGACAAATCCAGGTCATCAGAAGAGTCAGAAGAAACAGAATCCTGATCAGAAGATTCATAATCAAACTCAGCCCTAAGCCTCTTGGGGGGGGGGGGTGACTACCACTGATTAGAGTTATTAGATCTTCAGCCATTTTTATCATTTGTTTTTTAGGCATAGGGGCCTGAGCATGTGGCTTGGGCGTCATTTTTTTAGACATGGATTGAGATTTACGCCTTAGTAATAAAGGAGGTGTCGATTTAATATGCAAGTCCATAGGCCAGAATACACCCTCAGAAACCGGTGCCTGCACAGCGGCTCCGGACCCATCCAAGGTAGAGACATCCATGGGTTCCATAGCTGAAGTATCTCGTGACATACCGGACTCTGAATGGTTCTCAGTAGAGGCCTGTGAATCAGAAGTAGCAGGTATCAGGGGCTGCAAAAGTGCCTCACTGAGTACCAGTGAACTGGCGACTGGCTTAGGAGAAGCGTCATCAGCAGTTTTGGACCTCAGCAGCCTGTCTTTGTCTTTATCTTTGCATTTTTTCAGAATTCCAGTAGTCGGATGGCTAACTGACGACATTTCTGGATAATTAAATAGAGAACCGAAATATTTAGAGGCAAAAATATATTGACGACAGATAGTGCACTGATTAAATAAAGCACAAAACCGACAGCAAGGTAAGTCGTGGTCAGGGCCTAGGCAAGGAATACAGTACGAATGAAAATCTTTATGAGGTATTTGCTTTCTACAAGTAATGCAATTATTAACTTTTACTGACATCGGTAAGGAGCAAGAAAAAGTTTCCCCAATGGGGTACTTAGCTTTAAGTTGAAGACTTCAGTTCTGAAACTCAAAATGAAAATTTCAGGAGTCGGCCGACCGGCACTTGTGAGCTGCTTCTTCATCGGGCACCGCACGGCAAGAAAGACTGATTTAATGGCATCAGCTGCATGTTTTACACCCCTGATGACCTGATGTCATGGAAGAAGGGACAGCAACCAACGCAGGACCCAAGACTTTGTTAATCAGGCCGACTGAGGGCAACCTGCAAGCAGATTACCCAAATGTAATGACTGCAACAGTGAAACATGAAGAACATCTGCCCTACTGCTAAAGAATTCAGACTGAAACTAATAGCTCACCTAACTGAAAGAGCTACCACTATCTGTTTTCCCTAATGCCCTGCTGTCACCTGAACTGATAAACATTTCTCAGTTCTCATGCCCTCTAAACAACACCCAAAAAACACCGCTGTGACTGAATGAAGAATAATAATTAGAAAATTTTATGTAATTAATGTAAATATATTGTATATTCCACTTAGGTTATCATTTCAATTTATGCATGTACATTCTTACTGTAACCTAAATTGACATTAAACTGTAAGCACCTCATGAGTTTTCTCCAGCATTATCTAATGTTTCAGCAGATGCCATGCATTCATTTGTAAGTTACTTGGTTTTGGTAAAAGTATTTCATGACTTCATAATGAATAACAAACAGCTAGCAGACTGCACATGGACAGTGGCAGCAAGTCTTCCCCCATCACATTTTACATAGTGCCCCTCAGTAACATGTAACCCATACAGTTATGAAACTATGACTGGAAATATGAAAATGTACATAAAATGGGTAAAACAATACTTAAGATCCCCTTGAATTGCAGCTAATCAGACAGTCAATTTGTTTCTTACATCCTGCCCTTACATACAATAGAGAGGTAATATATACTTCAGGATTTCGAAACATCCTCAATACTCATGGAAAATGCCTACCACAGGTAGGGCAGTTTCTGCAGTGGTTAGAAAATGTGATTCAAAGACACCATGATCACAGTAAGAAAGACCTCATTATTAGCTCATTAGCATGTTGCTGAGTCATATTCTAGCTAACAAGACAACTGTCAGATCCGATAGATGTAATGTTCTCCCTTGCGGCCCATATATCACTTTGACAAAAGTACCCCCTACACTTGCATGCAGAGACATTCTCATACATTCCTATACACACACATTCATCCATCAAACAAGCCCACTCCCACATTTGATCAGAGTCACAGAAAACCTCACTCACTTAGGCATGTGCACACTCCAACACACACATCCAGACCAACATATATACATACACATTCATCCAGACTCTCCAGTCCCTACCTAACCCAGCCAAGAAGAGTGACAGCTTGCCATTCCAGTCTGCTGTACCTCAACTCTAAGCTGAGGAGCAAAAAATGTGCATTCCCTGGTGTGACACTCATAAACTCTAAGTTAAGAGACAAAAAAGTCCTTTATTCTAGTTGAGGACCAAAAACAAATAAAGGTCTTCTGTTTTTAATTGTAACAAACCACCTGCTACAAATACAAATGTACATTGTAGCAAGTTGAACCAAGCAATTTGCTACAGTTACAATACCACTCACTAAGTGCTTCAGTCCTGACAACAATTACAGTATCAGCATTTATTTCTGAAAGCCAGTACTGTAATAAATCCCTATTGACAACTGTTGATGGCATCCCCAAAGACCATGTGCCAAAGTTGTCACCCTCCTTCACCCCCATCCAAGCTATGCTTCTGTCCCTTAGTTAGACCATCCAGGCAGACAAACACACATACATTTATTCTGATTCATTCATGTCCATACAGACACACAGTCACGCACATCCACAAACATGCACAGAATAATTACAACTGCAAACCCACCCTCGTGTCTTCACTGAAGTTACCCACATTATGACTTCTTCCATAAGAGTGAATAGGTGACCCCAATCTTTTGATGGTGTTCACTTTTTCCTCCAAAAGTAAAATTTTACACTGCCAGCAATTCTCTGAATCACTCAGCAGTGTAAATCAGGAGCTACTGGCATTTCTCAGAGAAAGTGCATGGTCAGTAACTTTTCTGACTGGAAATGTTATGGGGGGGGGTCTTGCAATGTAATATTTAGCTACATACTTCATTTCACTCAGTTAAGGAAAATAGCTCCAAACAAAGTCATCACAAAAGTGTGCTATAGGTAATTAATGAGTTAAAGGTAGATAAAAGTGATGTGTTTATTATATTTAGTGTGTTTATTGTTGCATGCTGACTTGTGACAAAAGTATTTATGATGTTAATTGCAAACTGTTTATTAATTATATAACATAATATTTAACATGGCTGGATTCAAAGCTGGCATCCCTATGACAGAGCTAAGCCAGTATGTAGTCCTCATTCATCCTATGACCATCAGTCTACCACCCTCTATCATCTTATTTATTTCTCAGACCTGGAGATGGAGGTGAGAGCTGGGTATTCAGACTGTTATCTGACGGAATATGAGATGCTTTTGAATGTTAATACACCCCCTGAGGACTAAAAAGTATGCTGAAATGTCTGCCATGTTGTGTCTTTGAAATAATTCAATTTTACACATCCATGCCCCAAAATATTAAGAATAACAAACTGTAATGAATAACATTGCTACAATTATCCAAAGTGTTCCTAAAATTTTTACTATTGTACTTTGCTGAAAGCAGTAAGGAGGTTTCCACTAAAACTAAGGGCATAACTCCTTTAAAGCTTACTAATAAACAAATTTCTAAATATGAACTAGTACCATTTCAAGGTTATGACTTAAAATAGATTTAATATACAAACCAATACCCAGAATACTGCTGCTGTCAGAAGCTGCATATCTCTACCATCCAGTCCCACAGCATTAGTTATCCTGGAGTAAGTAATAAGGCTCCCTCCTCAGGTACTATTACTCTGTAATATTCTGCTTGTTTCTCTCAGATCTCAGCCTTCAGTAAGTTTATTCAGAGTATGCATTAAATCAGTAGCCTACAAACCAAGCCACATGCACATTTTTTTAAATGCAAAGTTAGCTCTGAAGTGATTTAAGTGTGTGTGTGCGTGTGTGTGTTTCATTCAGCAATGTACCAACATATAATGAAAATGTTAATCCTGAGACAATTACATGATGCTTTTTACTTACCTTCCCTAATTGTGTCTGCCAAATTGTTAACATTTGAACTTGTGTGACAAGCTGTGTTTTGCCGTGTGTGTGTGTGTGTGTGTTTCATTCAGCAATGTACCAACATATAATGAAAATGTTAATCCTGAGACAATTACATGATGCTTTTTACTTACCTTCCCTAATTGTGTCTGCCAAATTGTTAACATTTGAACTTGTGTGACAAGCTGTGTTTTGCCGTGTGTGTGTGTGTGTGTGTGTGTGTGTGTGTGTGTGTGTGTGTGTGTGTGTGTGTGTGTGTGTATGTGTGTGTGTGTATGCAGAAGTGCCTCACCTTCTCAGAACACACACATTCCTGTAGGAGAGCATAAATGTGTTTGGCCTCAAGTATTTTATTAGAAGTCCCAAATGTTTTTTTTGTTTTTTTAATGTAAGATGCCTTGGAAGGTGGTCTGTGAAAAGGATTGCCTTCTTCCAATGGTTTCTATAAATCTTAAAAGTAAGAAAAAATGTCCTGTCATCATAGCATGGGCTAAATTCAGAACTACAACAACAAATCGAACTACCTTTTCAAACACAGTTTGTATTTCAACTCTGACAGTGCAATACTATTTTCTCTCTATGAACACATACTACTCCAACTGCTTTTAGTAAGGATCTTTCTTATATACACATACTGTACCTTTATAAGCATTACCATATTAACTGACTCTAGTGGTCCCTGCAGCTCTCTGTCATTAATTAAATGTACTTAATTAACTTTGCAGTAGCACAATAACAAAAGGTTGTTAAAATTATTCTAGCAGACAATTCATCATGTCATAGGCATAACATCATTAGTAGCATGCTTTTCAGTGGTTATAGTTTTAACAGGTATAATAGTGTTACTATTACTAGTACAAGATCTAGTTATGTGACACATTTTCCCACATTTAAAAAACAGAATATATCTGTAGGCAATAGCTTTTCTTTGTTACCAGAATCTTACACAGGTTTTAATAAATAGCTAGACTGCTCTTTCAAGAATAGTTTATCGCATAACAATCTCTCTCGTCAAATAGAATTTTCAGCACCCCTAAGGTCAATTTGAAACATTCCATTTTAAATTTATCAGTGGCTAAAATTTCAATAATTTTAGTATGTTGACTGTCAGAATCTAGCCATAATTTAAAACTATTTTAGATCCCATGACCAGGACCTCATCATTTTGTTAGGAAAAAATGCCCAGCTATGGAAAGTGTAAACATGTGTCTCAGAGGCAACACCAGTTCTAGTTAGCAATGGCATTTTTACTTTTTCGTGGTCCTGCTATTCAAATGTCCATAAAATATTTAAAATGCTCCCCAGTTGGTTGAGCTGAATGGATTCACTGATCCCTCCTGATGCATTTTCAACTCATAGGCTACCAGGTACAATTCGAGCCCTTCCTCACTTTCTACAGGTTTCTTTGGTAGAATTACCTTTATCGTTGTCATGTATTTGACACCTGCACCGTCAGCGGTGTCAGTAGCAGCAGTGGTCTTGAAGCAGTCAATCCACATTAATTATCTTGGTAAATGGACAACCACAGTAACACTCCACACAAAAGCTGCCAGAACACTTCATAGAAATATTCTCCTATTAGGTGAGAAGAAGCTGCTTCAACAGTTCTGCTCACATCACAAGAATGCTGTCTCTCATTATGGGAGGGAAGAAATATGCTTAATCAAATGGTATTTTTACATGCAGCAAAGGGTACAAATAGACGTTTTAGCATGAAAAATGTACCACGCACTAATATTGCATATAAAATGTAGCAGAGACCACCAGTCAATAAAATGATATGTTTTTATTCCATAAAAAAATAAAGAAATGCATATTCTTCATAAATAATCACTTGGAATGAAAAAAAAAACACCTTAAAGCACATTTAAGCATTGCCTTCTACAGGAGGAACATAGTTGATCTTAACAAATCTCTATGTGCTTCTCAGCCACTCTCTTCTAATTTTTCTTAGGCAGATAGGACTTGTAGATTCCTTCTGGTATCTTCCTCCAAGTTTCTCTTTATTGGCATCCATAGTTAGCAGGTGTAGTGGGGGGGGGGGGGTTGCCCACTGAAAATAATAGTGGGTTATTTCAGTCTGTAGATTTGATCAATATTTGATCATAGAATCATAATATATATGTGTGTGTGTGTGTGTGTGTGTGTTTATGTAAAAACTTCAATAAAGACCAAGCTAAGTTAGAGACTATGTAATACATTAAACTTCTTGTAGTGGCTTAAGATTTATACACCTAAGTCCTCATTCAGAGCATCATTGTACTATTCTGAAGACAAAACAAACTGGTTTTCAATATCAGATAGAGCAGCATTTCTGTTGAGTGAACTTGCCTTCAAACTAATTCAGAGCAGTCTATACTGTCTTAGAGACCCAGCAGCCATTCCACTGTACAGGTCTCCCTTTATTCTCTCCATTACCAAAAGATCCTTCTCCAAAACTCTTCCAGCTGTCTGGAACAGATTATGAGAGAATATTAGATGTGCCATCAAACTAGTCTCATTCATAAAAATGATGAAGAAACACATTTATCAAGCTTATTCCTGTATTTCTCCAGACTTAGCTAGACAGTTCTTTATCAACAATCTTGTTTACCTCCTATAGATATTTAACTCTATAGGAGTATTAACAACCTTTGTTATCCTATTCCAGTTATTCAAACTACTGCCACATCAACAGATCATTTTGAATAAAAGTCTAGTCATTTTTAGCAGTGTTCTAGACCTAACGCACTTCATTGTCTTTGTAAATTCTGTTCTGTGTCACTATACTATACTGTATACACCTCTTCTGTATCAGAGTCCCCTGTGCTGGTGAATTGTTATTTTTTACCTTGTTCTTCATCTGCAGTTCTACTGTTCAATAACAGAATTCTTCTATTGAGAACTGATATACAATGAACTGTGTTAATGTGTAAATGATAAAAAACAGTACTTAATTCTGTGAAATAGCATATGTTCTTTTGTTTTATTCCTTTGTCTCTGTGGCCTAGGCTGTGCCTGAAAAATGGTCTTCAGACCAGTGCACTAACCAAGTTACCAAATGTGAACATCAATAAATAAATAACCATTTTAGGGTCGTCATAGTAATGTATTCTTTGGTAATCTAGACATAAGGAAGTTGTGACCAAAAATAGGAGTAAATGGCATAGACATAGCAATTTTCACTGAGGTGCAGTGTTATTTGGAAAATTAATGTACAAAGGGCAGTTTCAGTATCCTATCTGGGGCTGAAACCATATCGTGAATTAGGTAGAAGAGTTACAGTACTGTAAGTATAATAAAAGTATCCTTTTAGAACCACAGTCACTACTACATCGTATATAATTTTTAAAATATATCTTGAAATGAGTGTATATTCTTCAACTCAATAATAATATAATAATATAATATAATAATTATTATTATTATTATTTCTTGTATCCTCCAAGTTGTGCCTGAAAATGGTCCATCTGGTTTGATATTCAACTCCAGTTAACAAATGATAAATATTAAATAAGGTGCTGAAATAACAATTGGTGAATACATTTTTGAGGATCTTAGAAAGGAGAAGAAATAGCCTATAATTGGCTCAAGTCTACAAAAAAAGATCCAGAGTGGAAACTGCCATCTAAGAGTGATGTGTTCATTAGATTAAAGGCTGGATAAGATATAGTCTCAGTATTAAGTACAAGGTTATTGAGGTCTGCTTTCTGAGGCTGTGGAGGATATTTTGAGTTTCTTTAGCATTTCACAGACAATAGTTGGCACTTTTACTAGAAGCATGTAGATGTCCTTCGTGGTTCACTGTTGCAGTCATCACTATAGGGTTCTTCCTGCCAGCAGCAGCCCCCAATCAGCCAGAATCCCAAAAGTCTGGATCGGGCGCCAGCTGAGGTTGCATTTATCCTGATGTCAGTGCGCCGGAAGATATAAAGACCTCAGCTGACGCCATTTCCCCAGTCTTTCTTGCCGCGCGGTGCCCTTTGCTGTTCACTGATGCCGGTCGGCCTGTTCCTGTTTGTTTTTGGATCTAATCCCAGGATTTTCATTTTTTACAGATAAGTACCCCATTGGGGAGGTCTTTTTCTTGCTCCAGTCAGATGTCAGAAAAAGTTAATAATTGTATTTCTTGTGGGAAGCAAATACCTCATAGGGATTTTCACTCTTACTGTATTCCCTGCCTGGATCCTGACCACGACATTGCTAATTGTGTGTTTTGTGCTAGATTTAATCAGTGTACTATTAGGCATAGATATAACTTTGCCTTTTACTATTTTGCAAAAAGGTTTAATTATAATATGTCTTCAGATTCTTTTCTGGCTTCTGGGGTGTGTAAGAGGCACAGGGATATAGACAGGCCTCCGAAGTCCACAGCAAAGGATGTTACTCAGTTATTGCCAGTTGCTGGTTCATCGGTCGTCAGTGAGGCACCTTTGCAGCCCCTGTCGTCTGCCTCTTTTGAACCAATTGCCTGTACCAACTCCAGTGTGGAGCTGATGGGGTCTTCAGAATTGCCAGGGACTGGACCTTTGGATACTGCTCCCTCAGTTGGGGCCAGAGCCGGTAGGCAGGTACCAGCTTCTGAGGGAGTTCTCAGGCCTTCACAGCTTCCTGTAAATGTGGATTCAGGTTTACATGCTAAATCAAAGTCTAAGGCTCCAGCTAAAGTGAAGTGGCTAGCAAAGGCACCTTTTGATCAGGGTCCTAGGCCTCAGATGCAGATGCTTAGGATGGCTGAAGATCTCTCAACTATGATCAGGGGTTCTCATCCCACTCCTGACAAGAAGCCTAGATTACAGTCCGATTATGATTCTTCAGACCAAATTTCTCTTTCTTCTGCTGCTTCCCTTGAGCAGGATTATTCTTTTCCTCTTTATGAGGATTCTGATGCTGAAGATTCCTTTCCTTCCACCTCTCCTCCTGAGGATTATTCTTTTGGTGAATCTTTGCATTATATGAGGGTGCATTTTCACTGGGAAGGGCAGGAATTCTCTGAATCCAAGAAAAGGCTTAGGGATTTTCTTCTTCTCCCACAGCATAAGCATCTGGCTATTCCCCCTGTATTGGACATTGTTGATAATGTTTTTTCGGAAGCTTCTCTCTCTCCTGATTCTTTTCCCCCTACTCCGGCCAAACTGGATAGGTATTATAGGGTTCCAGATTCTCATAAATTTCTTTTTAAAAATCTTTCGCCTGATCTGGAAACAATTTCTCAGGGTTCTAAGGGTGTTAAAGCAGCCTCTGCTAAAAATCCTATTCCCTTTGACCGAGAGTCCAGAGCTTTGGAGAGATGGGGTAAAAAGGTTTATACTTCTGCTACATTGTCTATTAGGGCTTTGAACTGTCAATTTCATATGCTGAAGTATCAGCAATACCTTTTGTCTGTATTTCAACAAAAGATGTCAGCTGTGTCTATTGGTGTGGATGATCAGGAGTTACAGGATTTATTGCATGCTATTGAACAAGGGGGTAAACATATCCTGC
>NC_056750.1:254181280-254201316 GCF_019279795.1 Protopterus annectens | reverse complement strand
GGACCTTCAAGACTCCGAAGTCTGTGGAGCCAGTGTCCAAATCTTAATAGAGGTGCTCGGAGCCGATGACTTTGGCTCCGACACTCTCGAAGACTTGGACCCCTTCGAAGACTTTGATACCAATTCAACCTTGTCAAGGGCCTCCTGAAATTCGGGCTTTAATAAACCCCTGTCTACCAACTTCCTACGTCTCTCCATCATGACCCTCCCACTGAAGGAATGACAAATAGAACAGTCCTCCTGTAAGTGGAGAGGGCCAAGACAGTAGACGCAGGAAGAGTGGTTATCCGTGATGGACATTTTCTGTCCACATAGACAACTCTTGAAGCCTGATTTTTGCTTCTCAGACATGTTCAAAAATTAGACATATACCTATAAAACCTGAAAACAAGAAAATATCAAGGTATCACTGCACACAAAAAAGTAAGGACTTAAGCCTTTCTAAAGAAAAAATACCTGTGAAAAGACAGGATAATAGGCCTGAAAATTGCCTTAGAAAAGTTATAATATAACAACAATAAGAAGAAGAATATATAACACCCTGTAACTACACTAATAAAGACTAATATATATATATATATATATATATATATATATATATATATATATATATATATATATATATATATATATATATATATATATAAACTATCTATACTAATAAAGAAAGTTATGGAAAAACTTGAAAAACAGAAAAAGTTTACTGGCCCGAGCTTCATGATGCATCTGCTGCGGCAAACTAGATCTGAGGGTTAGCACTAGGGGATTGTGGGATAGGACTGTGCCTCGAGCTTTCTCAAGATGCAGAGCTGTAGAAGTGGCCATCTCGGAGCCGAGGATCGGCTCCGAACCCATGCGTAAGAACAAACGGCGAGATTGAACAATTTCACATTGTTGTGTTACCACCATGCATTTCACTGCCAAGCCTTGGACCCAGGACCCTGTGCACTACAGTCAGAGCGCTATACCACTAAGCCACATCAGCAATTTCCTGAAAGACAGGAAGACTGAAACTTAAATGGCTATCATATGTTCATAGGTAGGTACTAGGCTATCGGTCCGAGGGCCTATGTAAGCCTAGCCAACAAGGTTCCCTGGCTTACGCCACCCAAGAAAGTTATTTTCCTATTCCACTGTTGAGCAGAGACACAGAAGTGATCCCCGGGGTGTTTCCTATTTACCATCCACTCATCAAGATTTTTCTTGAAGAATGCTAATGAAGAACTTTGCTTGACATAGATGGGTAGCCTGTTCCAGAGTATGGGAAGTCTCTGGGACAGGAGTCTATCCCTCCAGCATGTCCTGTTTATTGTGGTGACAAGGTTTAGGTCCCTAGAGCATGTAGCTCGGAGGGATTGGGATTTCTTTAGGTGTAGCATGTCCAACAGCTCTGGGTTTGACATAGCTTTATATGTTAGGCAGAGGTCACTTCGGAGTAGGCGATATGCTATGGAATAAAGCTGGAGGTTTTTGAGACGGTCAGTGTAGGGCATCTGTTTGAGGCCAGTAATCCTCTTTGTGAGGTACTTCTGTGGCCTTTCCAGCTGCTGCAGATGTCTTGTGAAGTACATTCCAAAAGGGGCGTTGTACTCTATAATGGGTCTAATGAGTGTCGAGTAGAGGGGAACAATGACCTTTTTTTTCCTGGATGAGAACCCTTTTATGATGAGGTGTGCCACATAGAAGGACTTCCTGACTACTGTGGCGATGTGACTATCAAAGGACAGACTACTGTCCGCCTGGGTCCCAAGGTCTCTTATCACACATTCAGTGTTAAGTAGATTGCTGTCTATGTAGTAGTTCATGGGTACAGAGTTTTTACCAAAGGGGATGACCATGCACTTTTTGGCATTGAGCTTGAGGCCATGGCTCTGACACCAGGCATCTGTCTCAGCAAGGCCCTTCTGTAGGATTTCCACATTATTTGGGGACTCGACTATGGCTCCTAGTTTGCAGTCATCTGCGAACTTCGTTAGCCAGAGGCCTTCTGAGTTAGCCTGTACTTCAGAGAAATAGATACCAAATAGGAGAGGTCACAGGACTGAACCCTGTTGTACTCCACTTGTCACTGGTTTGAAGTCAGATTTGGAGTGTGCAACTTTTACAGTGTGGGTTCTGTCAGTGAGCCACTTGGCAACCCATCTTGTGACATAGGGATTTATACCTAGTTTAGTGAGTTTAGCTATAATTCCACAATGGGGGATGGTGTTGAAAGCCTTGGTGAGGTCAATATAGGCTGTGTGGTGACTGCCTCAAAGAAGTCAATCAGGTTCAGAAGGCATGATCTGCCTTTCACAAACCTGAACTGGGTGGGATCCAGAGTTTGGAGGTTACCAATGTCTTTGTTTATGATTTCCATGATGATATGTTCCATGGCCTTGCAGACCAGGCTTGTCAGGCTAATAGGGCAATAGTTCCCGGGATCAGCGGTGGCTCCCCCTTTTTGGAGTGGGATAACTGTTGCTGTATGCCATTCACTGGGCACAAAGCCTGATGTGAGGCTATGATTTAACATGGTGCTTAGGTAGGGAGCCAGTTCGTTCTGAAGTTCGTGTAAAATGCAGCCTGGGATGTTGTCCGGTCCTATGGATGCTGTGTTTTTGGCTTTAGAGAGTGCAGCTTTTACCTGCTTAGTTGTGATTACAGGGACTCTGCATTCTTACTGTATAGATATGGGCCCTTTAGGGAGTAGGGGGGGGGGTAATGTTAGCACTGAACCTATCTGCCAGGATATTGGCAATATCAGTTGGTTCTGTAATTTTCATGCCGTTGTGCTGTAACTCGGAGAAGATCTGGTGTTGCCATTGAGATTCTTGACATAGCTATAGAATGCTTTGTGGTTGTCCTTAGAATCAGTGGTGATTTTGTTTTCATAGCTAGCTTTGGAGGATCTTATAAGGGATCTCAGCTCCTTACTGAGGCTGACCAGGGAGCTCCTCCACTTATGGAATTTTACTCTCTTTTGCAACAATTTCTTCCTTCTGTTGTATCCTTCTCTTGTACAGTTTGTTTATGGCAGGGGACCACCAGATTGGCTTCCTTTTTTTGGAGGATAGTGTCTTGGTTCTGTTTGGGATGGCACGATCCATGCACTCGTGTAAGTGCTTATAGAGTGCATTTGTGCAGGATTCAACCGTCATTACTGTATTATCCATCTGCACGAGCGTCATGAAGTTCACCACTTCTGTCCTAAGAAGCATGAAGTTGGCTTTGGAGAAATGTTTTACCGTGGTTTCCTTAATGGGGGTGGGGGCAGGATGTAGATATCAAGGGTGATTAGCTTATGGTCGGATCGGACAAACGAGGAGATGACTTCAGGTGTGGAACACCAGTCACTCATGTTGGTAATGACTAGGTCTAGGATATTGTTGCCCCTGGTGGGGGTGTGGATAAGTTGATCCAGGGCATTGGAGTTTATGAATTCCAGAAAGCGTTGTGTAAAGGAGTTGGTACACGAGTAGTTTTCCCAGTTAATGGTGGGGTAGTTGAAATCGCCCATTATTAGGGTGTTTGGTTGAACCCTAATATTTTCCAGTACATCAAGAAAAGAGAAGTGGGAATCCTGGGGCATGGTGGCGGATCTGTAGTAAGCTACAATTTGGATTGCAGTTTTGCCCAGAGCACTTGGATAACCTTGGAAAAGTGTGGTATGAGTTATAGCCTGGTAGTGCAGGGGTGCTCTCTGGAGCCTTGAACCAGGTCTCAGTCACTGCACAGATATCGATGTTCTCCATTTTAAGGAGTGCCTCGGTGAGTGCATTTGAGATTTAGACTTCTAGAACTGAGTAGCATTACCCACAGTGAATTCAGTTCTCTTCTCACCATAGCTCTCAACCTCATAGCACAAAATAACTGGACAAAGCCAATAATGGGGAGATTACAAATTCAGTTCTCACTTCACCATAGCTCACAAGTCAACATCTTAGCACAAAAAACCTGGACAAAGCCAATAATGGGAGAATACAGCCCCGAAATAGGGACACATTTCAAATACTGATCTTATAAACTTAGAAAATTACTAAAATAAAAGGTTTTGTGAAACCATTTATTTTCTGAAGAATATAGGTTCATAGGTTCATAGGTTTATACTAGGCTATCTGCCCTAAGGCATTTATAAGCCTAGCCCAAATTATTGTGGCTTACGCCACCCCTTATATAAAAAATACTGTGCCCATTAGTTTGTTGTGCCTCTGTCCAGCAGTGACCCAGAGATGATTCCCGGGGTAAACCTACGATCTCCCATCCACAGGTCTAGATTTCTCTTGAACAGAGTCAGCGAGGTGCTCTGCCTCACATGGACCGGGATTTTATTCCACAGCATAGGGAGTCTCTGAGTGATAAATCTATCCCTCCAGCACGTCCTATTTATATCCGTGCTAAGGTTTAAATCGCTTGCTCTAGTGGTTTTGGTGGATTTGGATTTTTTGAGGTGGAGCATGTCCATTAATTCGGGTTGGTCATGGCCTTGTATGTCAGGCACATGTCACCTCTGAGCAGACGGTATGCGACTGAATAGAGCTGGAGTTTCTTCAATCTGGCAGCATATGACAGATTTTGGAGTCCTTATCCTTTTGGTGAGGAACTTTTGGGGTCTCTCCAATTGCTGCAGATGTCGGGTGAGATACATCCCGAATGGGGCATTGTACCGATCATTGGTCTGATAAGTGAAGAGTACAGGGAACAATGACCTCACTAGATCTGGATGTGAATCCTTCATGATCAGGTGGGCAATGTAGAAGGTCTTTCTAACCACTTTAGCAATGTGAGTGTCAAAGAAAGGCCACTGTCAACCTGGGTCCCCAGGTCCCTGATAACCTCTTCTGTGCTTAGTGGATTGCCACCTATATGGTAGCTTGGGGTTACCTTGTTTTTCCCGAAGGGTATGACTATACATTTTTGGCGTTTAACTTCAGGCCATGGCTCTGGCACCAGCTATCTGTTTCCGTGAGTCCCTTCTGAAGGATATCAGTGTCCGATGCACTTTCCACTATGGCCCAGTTTGCAGTCATCTGCAAACTTTGTCAATAAAGTCCTCCCATGTTGGCCTGTACTTGAGAAGTAGATGCCAAACAATAGGGAGCCAAGGACCGAGCCCTGTGGGACACCACTTGTGACCGGCTTGGAGTCTGACACAGCGCCAGCAACTCTAACCCTGTGGGTTCTGTCCTTAAGCCAGTTTGCAACCCATCTTGTGACATATGGGTTTACATTTAAGCTGGTAAGTTTTCTACAATACCCGAGTGGGGTATTGTGTGAAAAGCAACTTGCAAGGTCAAGGTAGGCTGTATGGACTGCCTTTCCCTCATCAATGGCCTTGGTGACTATTTCAAGAAGTCGACCAAGTTCAAAAGGCATGATCTTCCCTTGACAAAGCCAAACTGGGTCGGGTCCAATGTCTGCAAGTCCCCTATATCTTTGTTTATGAGCTCCATTATGATCCTCTCCATAGCTTTGCAGACTAGACTTGTTAAGCTTATGGGCGGTAATTACCAGGGTCCGTGAGGCGCCACCTTTGTGGAGTGGGACCACAGTTGCCGTCGCCACTCCTTGGGCACGTATCCTGTGGTAAGGCTGAGATTAAACAGCTGCCTTATGTGCGGGTTTAATTCCTCATTTAGCTCGTGTAGCACACAGCCGGGGACACCATCCGGTCCCATTGATGCTGTGTTTTTAGCTTTAGAGAGCAGCTTTCACCTGCGCATTTGAGATGTCCGGGAGGCTACACTCGGCTGGGATAGTTATCTCTCCTTTAGGGAGAGGGGGTGAAGTTTGCACTGAACCTGTCTGCCAGTATGTTGGCAATGTCTGTGGGTTCAGTGATTTTTGTATCATTTTGGACTAATTCTGAGCATATCTGTGAGTTTCCACCCAGGTTCCTAACATAGCTCAAAAGGCCTTATGATTGTCCTTTGAATCCATGGCAATTTTTCTCTCAAAATTGGCCTTAGTTGATTTTATGAGTGCTCGTAATTTTTACTAATAATGATCAGGGTGACTTCCCTTTTATGGATTTTGTTCTATCATGTAATAGCTTTCTCCTCTTATTGTAAAGTTTGTTAATGGCTGGGGTCCACCAGACTGGACGTTTGCCCTTTGTGGAAAGAGTCTTGGTTTTATTTGGGATTGCCTGATCCATGCAGTCCTGGAGGTGTTCATAGAAGGCATTTGTAAGGGCTTCCGCAGCTTGGGTTGTGGTTTCCTCTGACTCAGGGGCCTTGAAGGATACCACACCAGTCTTGAGTAGTGTGAAGTTTGCTTTAGAAGTTCTTCACTATGGTCTTTTTGTTTGGGGTGGGGCGGGATGTGGATTTCCAGTGAGATTAGTTTATGATCAGATCTCACCAATGAGGATATACTTCGGTGTGGAGCATTTGTCCCCATGTTTGTGACAATGAGATCTAGTATATTTTCTCCTCTCGTGGGAACAGTGACTAGCTGTTCCATGGCATTAATTTATGAACTCCAGGAACCGTAGGGCTAGAAAGTTAGGGCTTGAGTAATGTTCCCAGTCTATTTTCCGGTAGTTGAAGTCACCTAATATGATGGTGTTTGGAGATACATTTATACCCTCCAGTGTCTTCAGGAAGGCTGTGTGGGGTTCCTGAGTTTGAGAGGGTGGCCTGTAGCATGCTACAATTTGTAGAGCAGTTTTGCCTATTGTTAGTTGCACCTGGATGGTTTCCGAAGCTTCATGCGTTGCCACCAACCTGGAGGTGTGAGTATCCTTTATGAATATGGATACACCCCCTCCTTTTGTGGAGTGGTCCGGGTTTTGGGGCGGAGCATGATATGAGGTAAAACCTAATAGTGCCGGGGTGCTCTCAGGAGCCTTGAACCAGGTTTCAGTTACAGCACAGACATCGATGTTCTCCATACTGAAGTCTGAAATGCAAATGCCTGTCATTATTTAGTGAATTCAGTCCTTCAGTGCTTTGCCACAAAAATCCTGAAAACCACAGATTTAATGAGGAACAGAACAAAAATATGAGGCATAAATCCACAAGTGGTGGCGGCTAGGGACTTTAGGCTCTTTTTACCTGTACCCAATGTACAGGGTTTGAGCCTGAGTACCTCTAGCCACCAGATGTATTCAGTTGGGAGCATTTTCATACACACACACACACACACACACACACACACACACACACACACACACACACACACACTAAATAACTCTCTCTATTCAAGTAAACAGTACCTTACAGACTAGCTGAAGTAGTAAATAACTCTCTCTGTTCAAGTAAACAGTACTTTACAGAGCTCTGCAGCAGTTGTTTGTTTCCCAAACAGCAACTCCATTCATGCCGTTCAGACAGCTAGCAGAAAAATAATCTGTTCCTTGCTGTTCAGGAACTAACCCATAAACTCCATTTCCCAAGCAGTGTCATTCAGAAACCCAAAATAAACCCTGTTCTCTCCATTCAAACAGCTGGAAATGTCCCTTAAAGCTCAATTCCTACAGGCTGACAGAGCTGACGTCATCGCGCACGTGATGATGTCAGCTCAAAAGTGAGAAAGAAAGACAAATTTAAAAGCACAGCTAGAAAAAATTGGAAATGAAGGGGTGCCACTCTGGAATCATGGCACCCCATTATTTGAACCCCAAAACTCATTTTGCACCAAGTAATTCGGTACGGTTGGAAGATATGTATATGTTATTCAGAATAGGTGAGCCATAGAGAAGAGAGGATAAAAGATAAGAGTTAACAAGGGTGATTCTACTAGGGAGGAGTAAGGAACTTTTTGCTCTATGTAGCAGACCTAGTTTGTATATATGAAGATCAAATTTGTCATCTGTGGTGACTCCAAGCAATTTGGTCTGGGTAAGTACTTCAATAGCTGTATCTTTTAAAGAGGTAATGTGGAAATTACTTTTAGTATTGCTATGGGACTTTAGAAAAAATAGTAGTAGTTTAGTCTTTTTGGGGATTAAGTAAAACTTGGTTTTGATGTGGCCACAGTTCAGCTGAGTTAAAGGCATTTTGTGTCATGCTTGTAGTTGGAGTGGGTTGTAAGATGGGTAGATGACAGCTGAGTCATCTGCATACTGAATAAGTCAAGCTTGCTGAGAGGAGGTATATAGGTTATTGATTAAACGCTTAAAGAGCGGTGGACCGAGACTAGAGTCTTGAGGAACACCTGCTTTAACTAGAAGAAAAGGAGAGAAAGAAGAGAGCCATTTGACAGATTGATATCTTTCAGATAGGTAGTTAGAAAACCATAGAAGAGTTGGATTGGAAAGGTTCTGAAAGGACATTTGAGTCAGATGTTTGCCATGTGACACTGTCAAACACTTTTGCGATATCTAGAAAAACAGAAGAGAGAAACTTTCCTTGGTCTGTAGCCTTATTAAAGGTGTCAGAAAAGTGAGGACAGCCGTACTTGTGCTATGGCCTGGTCGGAAACCATGTTGTGTTGGAGTTAGTACATCATTTTGCAAGAGGTGCTGAAGGAGTTGCTTATGAATACACTTTTTCCAGGATCTTAGAAAGGTGGTTCAATATGGCAAATGACCTAAAGTTAGAGATTTCAGAGGAGTTAGCTCCTTTATGGAGGGGAATAATAAATAATTTTTCCACAGGCAGGGACATAGAAGTCCCGAATAGATTTGTTAATGAGAACTGAGACTGGGGATGCTATAGAGTTTGCAGCAAGCTTAAAGTACTCAGCAGGGAGAGATCATCAGCAGAAGGAGAACAGGGTTTACGTTTATTTAGTAACTGTTTAATATGATGTGGACATAAGTTGGAGATTGAAAGCATGGGTGTCAAGGCTAGTACAGTTTTGAGGTAGATTAAACGGCTGGGAAGAGCTAAAGGTAAGAGGAGCTATGATGTCAATGAAGGCAGTGTTACATTTGGTAGCTGTTTCTGAGGATAGGTCCAGATAGGGGGTTGGTGAGAAAGGAGAGAGAGAGAGATTGAATATATATATTTTTTTATTGAGCTCCAGAATTTCTCTGGATTTTTTTTTTTTTGATTATCTTATGGGTCAGAGTAATTTTTTTTTCTAGATGAATTTGCTTCTTGGTGAGGTTGCACAACTCCTTGTATAGATGTAAGATTTTAGTTTTTTTTTTATCTTCATGCCATTGTTTCCATGCTTCGTCACGTTTTTGCATGATAATTCTTCTAGAATGAAACAGGCAGGGGGGTTTAGTTTTTACTCTTCTATTTCTGGTAGGGGCAAAGGTATTCATAGTATTCATGAATATATTGTTGAATTTGTTGACAGCTTTATCTAGGGGTAGGGTTTTGAGTGGAGACAGGTTGAAGGATTTTAGCAGATTATTGAGAGTATCAGGATGGAATTTAGAAAGATTTTGAGTAATTCTGTACTGATTTTTTTATCTTATGGGTGAATCTCTTTTGGTGAATATAGAGTGATGATCACTATTGGAATCAAGTAGAACCCCTGAGATAGCATACATGCTAGGATCAGAGGCAAGTATCTGGGATAGCATTTTTATGATTCACTTTGTTGAGTTGAGTAGGGGAATAGCTCAGCTGCTTGAACCCATACAAGTTAAGACTAGTAGTTGGGGTGTTAGATGTCACAGATAACCAGTCAATGTTAACATCACCTAAGATAATGGTTGCAATAGTAATGATTGTAGTTATCCAGAAAATAATTTCTTATAATAGGCTAATATTATTACCTGGTGGTATGTAAAGAGCAGCTATGCAAAGCTTCTTATGTTTATTAATAATGAGAAGAGAGGTGAGAAGTTCTACATTTTGGAAGGCTGATATGTTAGTTTTGAAGGGTGAGAAACTTAGACAATTATTGTATACAATCGCAATACCTGCTCCCTTTTTTGTTTAGTCTATCACATTGAAATAAATTGTAGCCAGGGGTTAGAATTTCAGAATCTTGTATATGGGGTGTCAGTCATGTTTTAATAATGACAGCAATATTTGGTAAGTATTGAAAAAAAACATGCTCGTGGGTATGTAACTTTGTTTAAACACTACATATGTTAATGAAAGTAAGGAAACATCTTGTGGGTGTTGCATAGGAGTTAGGGACAAGGTATGGAGGAATGGTTGAGGCTGAGGTGCCAGGGCTGGGATGGATGTCATCACAGAGTGGTTTTAGAAAAGAGATGATTAGGGATTATGATTTTAGTTAGTTTTTTTTATAAAGTGTATGAATTTATTCCAGGTTATGCCAAAGTGAATGGAATGCTTAGATGTTTTGTATTTGAAAAGGTGAATAGGTTGGACATTAAATAAATTTGAGGAAATAAATATGAATGAGGGTTTAGCCTGAGTATAGGTAGGGTGGGTGGTAATGTGTGAGTGTGAATAAAGTGTGAGAGTACTATGGTAAGGTAGTAAGTTGAACTAAAATGAATAGTGGAGACATGAAGATGCAAAACTGTACCATGGTAGATAGAGAAGACTGGAGTAGCAAAGGGGAGATTATAGTTGACCGAAAAGGAAAATATGTTAAAGGACAAGGGAGAAAGATGAGGGGAAAACTATGGCTTTCTGGAGATTCCAGGCAGGGTGGTCCCTTATTATGGAGATGGAGAAACTGTAATAGTTTAATAAATTATAGTCAGAGAAATGTAGAATATACCTTGGTGCTGTACGGTAAAATTGTTAATTAAATGACATATTAGGAGATTGATTAAGTGGATGATGTGTGTAATAAAATGTTTGTGAGTATTATGTTTTCTGTCAGTATTACAAAATGAAGGGTAATACTGAAGAAGGACTTGTTGAGGAGGAAGTGAATATTTGTACAAGGGTGGAAGGAGAATAAAAGTATAGATTGTACAGTTAGAACAGTTCAGAAGAATAAATTTAAGTGGGAAAGTAGAGAAGAGTAAGTGTGGAGGGAAGATGACATAAGGTTGTAAAGGAATTGTGTGAATGCTATTGGATAATGCGGTAGTTGCAAGGATTAGTGAGGCTAGTAGGAAGAGTAAGGACAGGAATGAGGAAAGGGGGAGATGTTCAGTATAAATTTAGATAAGGAGGAGGTGAGTGAGAATTGGAGGCAGGGTAGGGAAGTGTAGTGAGCCCGAACACGAGGGTGAATGGAGCAGGTTAGAACCCCCTCACAAATGGAGCTATTAGCCCAAGAAAAAAAATTGGTGACAGTGGAGGTAAGGGGAGGTGTAAACAGCAGTGTAAGTGGTTTCTGTATTAATCTGTATTATAGAGCTAAATTGTTTGCTTAGATATCTGTTGTGTATATATATATATATATATATATATATATATATATATATATATATATATATATATATATATATATATATATATATATATATAGAACAGTATATATTTTTGGCATTATAATTTGCACATTCCTCACATCTGTGTTGAAACTTTTTCCCCACCCCCCTCATTTCCTGCCTTGTCTTCAGCTATATAATTGAGCTAGTGTTGTGTGTCCTGTTAATTAACAATCTGCATTCAAACTGGAACCTTAGTTTGAAAGACAGCCTTACAGAACTATCTGCAAATATATAGAGCTGAGTATACTTTTCTGTATTATAGAGCTAAATTGTTTGCTTAGATATCTGTTGTATATATATATATATATATAGAGAGAGAGAACAGTATATATTTTTTGGCTTTATAATTTGCACATTCCTCACATCTGTGTTGAAACTGTTTTTCTCCACCCCCCTTCCCAGTTCTTGGTCATAGTTTAAATTTGGTGGCTTTTGCAGTGCCCACCCCACTGTAGATTTGATCTAAGACACTCCCCCAGGCCCATCTCTTTACTGCATTCTACCTTATTAACCATTTCTGCGCTTGCTTTTAGTCCTTTTTAATTTAATTACATTTTTTCAAACTGTGTGTGGACTAATATTGCTACATATTCAAGTGTGCCAGCTTGCACTGCATGAGAATTGTATTTACTACTGCTTTTGCTACTTTTCTGAAAAAAAAAATCATCTGCTTTTACTGTACTTGTGTTTCTTCCTACTTTATTTTGCTTTTGTGTCATCTTAAAAGTACTCAGTTGTATTTATTACTGCTTGGTGTAACTCATTCTAAGCCTTTTAGTTTCAACACTTGGGCTTCAGACCAATTGTTTTACATTGAGAGGGTTTGTGGTCTGCACTGTAGTGGCAGAACAGGTAGCTTACATCCTTCTAAGTTGGGAACTGCTGATTGAGGGCTCAGTGTCTGTTATTCTAAAAGTGTATTAATTCTGGTTTAAGCACTTGGGCTTTCAGGCCAGTTATTTTACATTAAGAGGGTTCGTGGTCTGCACTCTTGTTGGAGGAGAGGCTGGACTCTGCCCTTCTGAGCTGGGAATTTCTGGTTAAAGGCTTATAGTGCATGCATATCTGAACTGCTTCTTACTGAAATTGGTACACCTTGTTTGCTGTAGCATAGACTAGATCCAGGCCTGCTGAATCTAGCTTTGTGTGTATAACTTGAGCACTAATCCAGGCATTCTTTAAAGTATTCAATTGTATTTATTACTGCTTGGTAGTAACTTGATTAAAGTGTAGCTATCATTCTAAGTCTTTTGGATTAAGCACTTGGGCTTCAGACCAGTTGTTTTACATTATGAAGGTTTGTGGCATGCACTGTGGTGGCAGGACAGGTAGCTTTCATCCTTCTAAGTTGGGAACTGCTGATTGAGAGCTCAGTGTCTGTTATTCCTAAAGTGTATTAGTTCTGGTTTATGCACTAGGGCTTCAGGCCAGTTATTTTACATTAAGAAGGTTCGTGGTCTGCACTCTTGTGGGAGGAGAGGCTGGACTCTGCCCTTCTGAGCTGGGAATTTCTGGTTAAAGGTTTTATAGTGCCTGCATATTTGAACTGTTTCTTACTGAAATTGGTATACCTTGTTTGCTGTAGCATAATCTGAATCTAGCTTTGTTTGTATGCTTGTTGTTTGTTTGCTTGTTATTTCCCTGGAATGCTAATTCCACCTAAAATGCAGCTTCTCAGCGCTTCTGTGGATCCCTAGTGATATCTGCATTGCTTTTTGTACTTATTTCCTTGTTTCACTTGAAAGAAAGTTACTGTTTGTCGTTTTGCATTTAAGTTACCTGTAACACATTGCACTTAAGTTACATGGCACTTGCTCACTAAAGCAATTATACAAGTCAGCACTAAAATTAAATGCACTACACCCTCACTCCCCATTGGCCCTTGTTTTCAATTATAAAGGAATTCCCAATATTATTCTAGCATGTCCAAAGGTCAGTTGTCAATCTCCTCTCCAGTCCAGCTAGTGAACCTGGGAATCTTGAGGCAATGTTACAACTGCCTCATGTACACAGACAACCCTCTCCTCCTCCCAACAAATTCCAACACATGTGAGAGATGCAACCATATAGCAAACTGGAGGCTAAGCTCTCTCAACTCAGTACTGGCATAACCAGTCAGGAGGAGAAGGAAACCACATTCACTACAATTCTAGTCTCACATAGACCTACCACGACAGCAAACCAAACACATAATCACACAAAAACATACTCGGAGGCTCTAAATAAAGATCTGCCTAAGCAGCAGAGACCTCCAAAGCAGACATCCAAGCAACTGCTACCCCAAAACAAAACATGTGCAACACATATCTCACAAAGCCAGTGTGCCGAACAGTCAAAGCCCTTAAGGCTAAACAACACACCTGATACACTTGTAATAGGTGACTCTATCGTCAGGCACACTGACATACCGCTCACCAGGCTAGACAAGGACAAGGTCACGTGAGCAGTCTGTCGGGCGCTAGGATCTGCAACATAACACAAGCACTCCGGTCACTCCAAGGCAAGTACAAATATGACTCAGTCATTGTCCATGCTGGTGTGAATGACCTGAGATGTACCTCCCTGGACTACATGAAAAGAGACATAGAGGAGCTCTCTGAGCATGTAGCCCAGGCCGGTATGACCCTGACCTTGAGTAGCATCTTACCCTCACCAAGAATGATGCCACAATATGAAGACAAGATGATCAATTTCAACAATTGGCTTAAGTACTGGTGTCATTCAAAGGGGATCCAATGCCTGTCAGCCTGGGATGACATGCTCGACAAGGCACGATGCTTCGCTAGGGACGGCTTGCACCTGTCACCCCTGGGCTTTCGGATATTGGCAAAGGCTCTTACTACCCCCATAGTGCCTCTTTTAGGCAAGGCTCAAAAGACAAACCCTCCTCCATAGGTATCACAAGGGATAAGAAACTAAGAGTAATGCTACTCAACGCCAGAAGTCTAAACCTCAAGATGCATGCACTTGAAACTCTCCTTAGCATGGAGAAAATCCATATCTGTGCAGTAACAGAAACCTGGTTCAGGGCTCCCAAGAGCACCCCAGCACTACCAGGTTATACCTCATACCATGCTTTTTGGCCCCAAAACTTGGACAGAAACACAAAAGGAGGGGGAGTATCGATATTCATCAAAGATACCCACACCTCCAGGTTGGTGGCAAAGCACGAAGCATCAGAGACTATCCATGTGCAAATAACAGTGGGTAAAACTGCCTTCCACTTTATAGCCTGCTACAGACCACCCTCCGAAACCCAGGAACCCCACTCGGCCTTCCTGAGAACACTGGAAAATATGAAGGTCTCTCCAAACACCATTATATTGGGCGACTTCAACTACCCAAACATAGACTGGGAGCATTACTCTAGCTCCAACACCCTAGCCCAAAGGTTCCTAGAATTCATAAACTCAAATGCTATGGAACAACTTGTTACCACTCCCACAAGAGGGGAAAACATACTGGACCTGATCATTACCAACATGGGGACTCTATGCTCCAGACCACAAATGTATCCCTCACTGGTAAGATCAGACCATAAACTGATCTCACTGGATATTCACATCTCGACCCCACCCCCTGCCCAGAAAACCACAGTGAAAAACTTCTCTAAAGCAAATTTCACACTCCTCAAAACCGAGGTGGAATCTTTCAAAGCCCCGGCCTGTGTAAAATCTGCCCAGACCAAGAGAATCCTTTATAAATGCATTCTATGAACACCTTCAGGAATGCATGGATCATGCAATCCCAAATAAAACCAAGACCCAATCCTCCAAAGGCAGACGTCCTGTCTGGTGGACCCCAGCCGTAAACAAACTATACAATAGAAGGAGGAAGCTACTACATGATAGAGCAAAATCCCAAAAGGAAGGCATCTCTGATCAGTATTAGCAAAAAACTAAGGGCACTCATAAAATCGTCTAAGGCCAGCTTCGAGAGAAAAATTGCACAGGACGCTAAGGATAATCACAAGGCTTTCTTTAGTTATGTTAGGAACCTGGGTGGGAATTCCCAGATATGCTCAGAATTAGTCCAAAATGACAAAAAATACACCGAACCCACAGATATTGCCAACATCCTAGCTGACACGTTCAGCGCAAACTTCTCCCCCCCTCACCACCAAAAGGGCAAATATTTATCCCAGCAGAGTGCTGCCCCCCTGACATCTCAGATGCTCAGGTAAGACCCACCCTCTCCAAAGCAAAAAACACAGCATCAATGGGACCAGACGGTGTCCCGGGCTGCATCCTACATGAACGCCAAGAAGAGCTAAACCCAAACATAAAACTACTGTTCAATCTCAGCCTTACTACAGGATATGTACCCAAAGAGTGGCGTACAGCAACAGTGGTCCCTCTCCACAAAGGTGGTGCCTCAACGGACCATGGAAACTATCACCCCATAAGCCTGACTAGCTTGGTCTGCAAAGCTATGGAAAGGATCATCATGGACCTCATAAATAAAGATATTGGGGACCTACAGACACTGGATCCTACCCAGTTCGGCTTTGTTAAGGGCAGATCCTGCCTCTTAAACCTGGTCGACTTCTTTGAAACAGTCACCAAGGCCATTGACGAAGGGAAGGTGGTCCACACAGCCTATCTGGACCTCGCAAAAGCCTTGGATACAATACCCCACTCGGGCATTATAGATAAGCTCACCAGCTTAAATATAAACCCCTATGTCACTAGATGGGTTGCAAACTGGCTCAAGGACAGAACCCACATGGTTAGAATTGCTGGAGCCATGTCAGACTCCAAACCAGTTACAAGTGGCATCCCACAAGGCTCAGTCCTGGGACCTCTCTTGTTCGGTATATATTTCTCAGAGGTACAGGCCAACACAGAAGGACTGTGGCTGACCAAGTTCGCAGATGACTGCAAACTGGGCGCCATAATCAACTCTCTAGCCGACACAAGCATCCTCCAAAAGGGCCTCATAGAAACAGACAACTGGTGCCAGAGCCATGGCCTCAAGCTAAGCCAAAAGTGTATAGTCATCCCCTTTGGCAAAAACAAAGTGCCCACAAATTACCACATAGGTGGTAATCCATTAAGTACAGAAGAAGTAATTAGGGACCTGGGGAACCAAGTTGATAGCAATCTCTCATTTGACAACCACGTGGCCAAAGTGGTTAGAAAAACATTTTATATAGCCCACCTAATCATGAAGGGATTCACATCTAGATTAGGGGAGGTCATTGTGCCTTTTTACTCATCCCTCATCAGGCCCATAATCGAGTACAATGCCCCTTTTGGGATGTACCTTACCAGACACCTGCAGCAACTGGAAAGACCCCAAAAGTACCTCACCAAGAGGATCAAAGGGCTCAAACAGATGCCATATACTGCCCGGTTAAAGAAACTCCAGCTCTACTCAGTGGCATACTGCCTGCTCAGAGGCGACCTGTGCCTGACGTATAAAGCCATGTCCAACCCGGAATTAAGGGACATGCTGCACCTCAAAAAATCCAAATCCCATCGAGCTACATGCTCGAGAGACTTGAACCTCAGCACTGAAATAAATAGAACATGCTGGAGGGACAGATTCATAACCCAGTTTCTATGGTGGCAAAGGTGCAAGGCCTGTGGAACAATTCAGACAGACAAAGCACATAAATGTCAAAGAGGTATTAGCTGTGATCCATGTTATAGATGTGATACCTGGAACCGTTACAGTTGATTACAGATAATACCACAGTGATACATAAACAAATGGGGCACCAGGTCTTGCTCCCTGTGCAGGCTGGTTATGATGGGTTTGGAAGTACCTCTGTAGCATTCTATAACCTTCCAAGCATTTACATAGCATCAGGGTAAGCTGAGCAGGACCGGGACAGACCCTCACAAATGGATATTGAATGAGGGGGTCTTCCAGGAATGGACCCAGTTATGGTGAACACATCAAATAGATATGTTTCTTCCATAGGTTCATAGGTAGGTATTAGGCTATTGGACCTAGGGCCTATACAAGCCTAGCCAAAAAGGTACCCTGGCTTTTGCCACCCAAGAAAATTATTTTCCTGTGCCCCTGTCAAACAGAACCACAGAAGTGATCCCAAGGGTGAATTTCCTATTACCCATCCAATCATCAAGATTTTTCTTGAAGAGTGTTAATGAGGAGCTCTGTTTGACATAGATAGGTAGTCTGTTCCAGAGTATGAGAAGTCTCTGGGACAGGAATCTATCCCTCCAGCATGTTCTATTTATTGTGGTGACAAGGTTTAGGTCCCTAGAGCATGTAGCTCGGATGAATTGGGATTTCTTTAAGTGGAGCATGTCCAACAGCTCTGGGTTTGACATAGCTTTGTATGTTAGGCAGAGATCGCCTCTGAGTAGGCGATATGCTACGGAGTAAAGCTGGAGTTTTTTGAGACGGTCTGTGTAAGGCATCTGTTTGAGGCCAGTAATCCTCTTTGTGAGGTATTTTTGCGACCTTTCCAGTTGTAGATGTCTTGTGAGGTACATACCAAAAGGGGCGTTGTACTCTATAATGGGTCTAATGAGTGATGAGTAGAGGGGAACAATGACCTCTTTTTTTCTGGATGAGAAACCTTTTATGATGAGGTGTGCCATGTAGAAGGATTTCCTGACAACTGTGGCAATGTGATTATCAAAGGAGAGACTACTGTCCACCTGTGTCCCAAGGCCTCTTATCACACTTTTGGTGTTAAGTAGACTACCACCTATGTGGGAGTTCATGGGTACAGAGTTTTTACCAAAGGGGATGACAATGCACTTTTTGGCATTGAGCTTGAGACCATGTCTTTGACACCAGGCATCTGTCTCAGTGAGACCCTTTTGTAGGATATCCACATCGTTAGGAGTTTCGATTATGGCTCCTAGTTTGCAGTCATCTACGAATTTAGTTAGCCAAAGACCTTCTGTGTTAGCCTGTACTTCAGAAAAGTAAATACCAAACAGGAGAGGACCCAGGACTGAACCCTGTGGTACTCCACTTGTCACTGGTCTGAAGCCTGATTTGGAGTCTGCTACTTTCACGGTGTGGGTTCTGTCAGTAAGCGAGTTGGCAACCCATCTTGTGACATAGGGATTTAAAACAGACAAAATTCTGCCCCAAGAATCCTTGCAGACAGGTCTGGAAAACAGTTGCAGTTTTATTCCCATGGTTGGAAATGTTCCTGTTTGCATTTCCACCCTTTCCATTGATATCCAGGGTCATTCCAAAGATTCAGAAGGACTCTCCAAAAATTATTGTGGTGACTCCTTTCTAATCCAGGCAACATTGGTTCTGCCTTCTTGTAGAATAGGCCAGGGGCAATTACCACAAGCTTCCTCACAAATTGGATCTACTCACACAAGACAGGAGGGGTTTCATACACCTCACTCTTAAACAACTTCAACTGATTTGATGATTCAATTCTAATATCTTTTAGGTACCTCTTTCATAAGAGCATGCAGCAGATACTAAAGGATGCAAGAAAACCTACTCCTAGGAAATCCTATGTTAACCAGTGAAGAATATTTTCTAGTTGGAGCCTCACTTCTAACCATGGCCTTATCCAGGATTATTACCTCTGATTCTGAAACATTTGTTGAGTTACTATCTATGGTCTGTTTATTCCTTTATCAAGGGGTATTTAGCAACCATTTCAGCATGTTTACCCATGAAGCATCCTCTTATTTCCAAACTTTGCTCAAGATGTTCTACAAAGAGTTTTTTCCATTGATATGTAAGGTTACCTGTTATTCAGCTGACACTTAATTGCAATCTTTACTTTTTGCTGTTTGTACCAGCTACTCTGGTTGTTTTTTGCAGAGTGATTTATAGATTCATAGATTCATTCATTCATAGATCATTACTAGGTTAATGACCCAAGGGCCTTTCTAAGCCTAGCCAAGTTTTCCCAAAAGAATAATGATTTCCTGCATCCAAATAGGACATTGAGAGCCAGGCATTTATAAGCTACCTCTGTCCTTAAGAGACATGGGTGCCAGGCCTGGTGTAAATTTCTTATTCCTCATCCACTTGTCTAGGTTGTGCTTAAACTGGGTAATAGACAAACTCATCTTCACGTGGATGGAAGCCTGTTCCATAAGAGGGTCAGTCTTTGGGACACATATCTGTCTCTCCAACATGTTCTATTTATGCCACAGATAAAATTCAGATCCCTATATCTTATATTTCTGGTACTGTTCAGTTTATGAATATGTAGGAGATTCATAAGTGTGGGGTTTGTGGATACCTTGTAAGCCAGGCATAGATCACCCATCAGCAATCTACAGGAGACCGAGTAGAGGGAAAGGGCTTTAAAGTACTCTGCAAGAGAGTATCCAGGTTGCAGCTATTCATGGTGGGTTGACCTTTTTACTTTTCCATGCTTATAGGGTTATCTGCAGAAGAAAGCTCCCCCGTATATATATCCTAGTGCTAGGAGCTATCTGTGTTGCTGTTCCTAGTATTTTATGTTCAGAACTGGTTTGCTGCTATTTTTCTTCAATAATATTGCTGGAATGAGTTTTCCTGCTGCTATATAGCATTTGCTGAGTTGCACTAAATGTTTTTTGGCTATTAGTTCAATAACCAACGAATTACGAATAAATGGAATTAAATCCAGTATTTAGGAGTGTGGAGTTCTCTGGTTCCAGTGGTTCATTTTTTTTTAAATGTACTAGAATGTTGTATCCCTCAAGAGACAGAGTGAGTTGAATTCACGGAAAACTGTTACTAAAGTTAAAAAGCTTCTTAAAAACAAGTCACATTTATTTTTAACTGCAGAACCTTTATTTATTTATTTATTTATTGACAAGTTCACTTTATGAGA